>NC_059209.1:34219073-34371573 GCF_020615455.1 Coregonus clupeaformis | reverse complement strand
AGTTATATTGAGAACAAGTAAGTGCTTTACACTTGACAAAGACAGAAGTGTGATATTTCATGTGTAAATAGTATATATATATATTTTGGAATGGTGTGGCACAGCCAGAAGGGGACAGGCCACCCCTCAGAGCCTGGTTCCTCTCTAGGTTTCTTCCTAGGTTCCTGCCTTTCTAGGGAGTGTATCCTAGCCACCATGAGTTCTACATCTGCATTGCTTGCTGTTTGGGGTTTTAGGCTGGGTTTCTGTATAGCACTTTGTGATATCTGCTGATGTAAAAAGGGCTTTATAAATACAATTTGATGGATTACATTGTGGCTGTCTGGCAGTAATGACAGGGTAATGGTGAATTGAATTAGGATAGTTGGAAATGGATATCTACAACATCGTTGATTGCTATAAAGACAGTATAATATCATGTAATAAGCAGGACTGAGCAGAGGTATGCCCATTTTATACAGAAGATTTACAATAAGTCACTACTTTGTAATGGAAATAACCCAGAAATCGTCAATACCAACACATTTTCTGCTGGTAATGACAATTTGCTAATTTTGGGGATTTAACTGCCAGGCCATAAGGTTTCTTACTTGATTTAAACCCTTTTGCTTTTGGGGGAGAATAGGTCATTCACGATCTTCCTCCATGGGGTTCGGAGTTGGGTGGTTTTCTTCCTTCAAGGACGATCCTGATTCTTTTAGTTCTGCCTCCAGACCTTCTCCAGCTGTTCCTGGGTTCTCCTGTTTTCTTCCCCCCTTTGGGTTCCAGGTTAAAGCCTGTCTGGTCGTGTTGGGTGGTTTCCTCAAGGTGTGCCCAATCCAGGCCCATTTCCTGCATTTTATTTGGATTTCAATTTGTTGTTGTTGTGTGACTTCCTAGAGCTCTTCGTTTCTTATGGTGTTTGACCAATATATTACCAGGATGTGTCTTAGGCATTTGTTTATGAAAGTTTGAAGTATATTGCTTGTTACTTTTGTGGTTCTCCATGTTTCTGCCCCGTAAAACTGATTTGACGTTGGAGTTGAAAATGCGTATTTTATTTCTTGTTGAAATTATCTTGGAGGTCCATATTTGTCTCAACATTAAAAAAGCCTTCCCTATTCTTGTTTGTATGTCTGTCGCTCCCTCCATCTTTCCCTCCGTCGCTCCCTCCATTTCCCCCTCCGTCTTTCCCTCCATCTTTCCCTCTGTCGCTCCCTCCATCTTTCCCTCTGTCGCTCCTGCCATCTTTCCCTCCATCTTTCCCTCTGTGGCTCCCTCCATCTTTCCCTCTGTCGCTCCCTCCATCTTTCCCTCCATATTTCCCTCTGTCGCTCCCTCCATCTTTCCCTCTGTCGCTCCCTCCATCTTTCCCTCTGTCGCTCCCTCCATCTTTCCCTGTCGCTCCCTCCATCTTTCCCTCCACCTTTCCCTCTGTCGCTCCCTCCATCTTTCCCTGTGTCGCTCCCTCCATCTTTCCCTCTGTCGCTCCCTTTATCTTTCCCTCTGTCTTTCCCTCCGTCGCTCCCTCCGTCGCTCCCTCCATCTTTCCCTCTGTCGCTCCTGCCATCTTTCCCTCTGTGGCTCCCGCCATCTTTCCCTCCATCTTTCCCTCTGTCGCTCCCTCCATCTTTCCCTCTGTCGCTCCCTCCATCTTTCCCTCTATCTTTCCTTCCCGCGCTCCCTCCGTCTTTCCCTCCATCTTTCCCTCCGTCTTTCCCTCCGTCTTTCCCTCCGTCGCTCCCTCCGTCGCTCCCTCCGTCTTTCCCTCTGTCGCTCCCTCCATCTTTCCCTCTGTCGCTCCTGCCATCTTTCCCTCCATCTTTCCCTCTGTGGCTCCCTCCATCTTTCCCTCTGTGGCTCCCTCCATCTTTCCCTCTGTCGCTCCCTCCATCTTTCCCTCTGTCGCTCCCTCCATCTTTCCCTCTGTCGCTCCCTTTATCTTTCCCTCTGTCTTTCCCTCCGTCGCTCCCTCCGTCGCTCCCTCCATCTTTCCCTCTGTCGCTCCTGCCATCTTTCCCTCTGTGGCTCCCGCCATCTTTCCCTCTGTCGCTCCCTCCATCTTTCCCTCTGTCGCTCCCTCCATCTTTCCCTCTGTCGCTCCCTCCATCTTTCCCTCCGTCTTTCCCTCTATCTTTCCTTCCCGCGCTCCCTCCATCTTTCCCTCCGTCTTTCCCTCTGTCGCTCCCTCCGTCTTTCCCTCAGTCACTCCCTCTGTCGCTCCCTCCGTCTTTCCTGATGACACTTCCCAGGTCAGTGAATATGTTACTTCCTCCAGTACATCTCCGTCCAGGTTTATAGTGTTGTCTGTTGTTTGGTTGATGCTCATCACCTTGGTTTTTGTTGTGTTTATGTTGAGTCCCATGTTCGTTGCTATAGTAGTTTTGTGGTTTTGTTCTGCATCTTTTGCATTTAATATTTTCCAATTATTAACTTTTTTCTTGTTGAAATACATAGTAGAAGATCAAAAGTCAGGGTGTGGGACAACTGCCTTCACAATGAGTAAGAAAAAGGTATCTCCAACTATCCAATCTCAATGTATTGTTGGAAATAAGACCTATAGTGATCCTGATGTTTTGTGAATGTGGGTTCCTCTCTGTCAAAGAAAATTGAGAAAACTGATGGAAATCCCTTGGATTACATTAAGGTACATTTCCCTTCTCTGCTTCAGTTTGATCCTCCTGATGTAATGGAGGTGATGGAGGTCATTGGTAACTTAAAGGTATCAGCAGCAGGTCATGATGTGATTGGTGCCTCTTTGGTGAAATCAGTGTCTTCTTCGATTACTGAGCCTCTAATGTATATCTTCACCAAATCTATGCAAACTTGTATTGTTCCTAAAGATATGAAATTGCCAAAGTTAACCCCCTCTATAAATCTGGGGATCCAAGATCTTTTACAAATTATCGCCCAATATCTGTACTACCATGTTTTTCTAAAATCCTAGAAAAATAGGTGTAGAAGAGAAAGTTTAAACATTTAAATCAACACCGTATTCTATATGAGCACCAATATGGTTTTAACACTGTATTCTATATGAGTATCAATATTGTTTTCGTAAAAACTACTCCACAGATATGGCTCTTTTGCAACTTGTGGATAAAATCTTTACAGCCCTGAACAACAATGAATACGCTCTTGGCATCTTTTTAGATTTATCGAAAGTGTTTGACACGGTTGATCATGAAATATTACTTTTTAAAATGCATTATTCGTTTTCATGATTATACATATTGGTTACATAGTTGTGTTTATGATAGGGAACAATTTGTTTATGCAAACGGCTGTACATCTACCAGGGCCAAGATATCCTGTGGTGAGCCACAGGGTTCGATAATTGGACCTTTGTTGTTGCTAATCTGTATCAATGACCTTGCTGCTGTGTCTTCTACTGTACTTCCCATTCTCTTTGCGGATGATACCAATTTGACTTTATCACACAAGAATTTTGATTCACTAATTTATTAAGCCAATTCAGGCATGGCCACATTTTCTGAATGGTTCAAGATAAACAAATTATCTTTAAATGTAAAAAAAATCCAACTTTATTGTATTCACTAGTAAGAATAAGAAATATATTTGTTTTTTTAAAGAGCCAGAATCTCAATTGGTGGGAATGAAATGGAACAAGTCACATCCACTAGATTCCTCTGAGTTCTAATTGATGGAAAGATCCTATTCAATTTGTCTGCAGAAAAGTGATGAAATCTGTTGGCATCATCAGAAAGATTAGTGGTTTGGTTCATCAGGCTTGTTTCCTAACTCTTTACTATAGCTTAATTGACCCATATCACATTTACTGTAATATTGTCTGGGCCAGTACGTATGCCTCCTACCTACACAAATTACTCCACATACAAAATAAATTTGCAAGACTAGCCACCTCCTCTAATTACCTGGCTCCATCTGCACCTTTGTTTAAGAAAGTCAATATCTTGTCTACTTAGGACATGAATGTCCACCAATTATGCACTTTGATCTACAAATACTCACACCTCCCAGACAGTTTACCTAAACCCTTCAATGGATTCTTCCAGGTTGATCATCTATATAACACCTTCACCCTCCCCACTGCCGCACCTCACATAGTAAATTATCTATCAGATACAAAGGTACCATACTCTGGAATTCTTATCTTCACACTGCCAAAACATCATCATCCCTCAATAACGAAGACTGATGAACCAATCTACTCAGTAATCTCCCTCATATTTCCTAACTCTCTCTCACACACACTAACATACATAAACACACATTTAACCAAAACATTTTTTTTGGCCACTTCCTTGATTTGAGTGGTAAAATAAAATACTTTAAGCTAGAAACAAGCGGTAAAATGCCAGAGGAAGACGCGACTCTGACGCATATGGGAATTAATATATTTGGTTTGTCTCTACGACATTCTAATGCCGAGGAGTCAAAGAAATTGGACTTCGCTTGGGAAGTAATCTTATACACAATGTGTGACTCTGTTGCTATCAATTGATCTATTCACTTTCTGTAAAAGAGAATTTGTATAATTAAATTGAGGGTTCATATAAATGATCATAAAACATATTTGGTAACATTTGGGGAAATCAGGTCTAGACTTTATTTTCCTTATCTATAATTATTATTCATATTAAATAGCCTATCTGAAAGATGTCATGAGTCTTGTTAAACTAGGTTGAATTACAGGAAATGAGCTTCAAAACAACATTTTCCTAGGTCCCTCAAATTAAACAAAGTCAAGCTGATGGTGTATTTAATATAGCTAGGGTTATCTCAATAAACAATAAATGTGAAAAGGAACCCCTGTTGTAGTGCATTGATGCTTAACGATACAATACTTTGTACAGTTGATATTAGCTTTCTCAAAGGTCTTGCTTTAAAAAGACAAATTATAGATTTGTTTTCCCTGAAAATAAAACTACTGGTATGTCAACATATGGATTTAAAATGTTCAACAGAACTGTTTGATTACGAAAAGAAAATGCACACTCAAAAATGGCCTGAGGAGGAGGAGAGGGAGTGAGGAGAGGGAGGAGGAGAGGAGGAGAGGGAGGAGGAGGAGGAGGAGAGAGAGAAGGAGGAGGAGAGAGGAGAGGAGGAGAGGGAGGAGGAGAGATAGGAGGAGGAGGAGGAGGATATAGGAGAGGAGGAGAGGGAGGAGGAGAGATAGGAGGAGGAGGAGAGAGGAGAGGAGGAGAGGGAGGAGGAGAGATAGGAGGAGGAGGAGGATAGAGGAGAGGAGGAGAGGGAGGAGGAGAGAGAGAAGGAGGAGGAGAGAGGAGAGGAGGAGAGGGAGGAGGAGAGATAGGAGGAGGAGGAGGAGGAGGAGAGAGGAGAGGAGGAGAGGGAGGAGGAGAGATAGGAGGAGGAGGAGGAGGATAGAGGAGGAGGAGATGGAGAAAGGAGAGGAGAGGGAGGAGAGGGAGGAGGAGAAGAGAGAGAGAGAGAGAGAGAGAGAGAGAGGAGGAGGAGGGAGAGGAGGGAGAGGAGGAGGAGGATAGAGGAGGAGGAGATGGAGAAAGGAGAGGAGAGGGAGGAGAGAGAGGAGAGGGAGGAGGAGAAGAGAGAGAGAGAGAGAGAGAGAGAGAGAGAGAGAGAGAGGGAGAGGGAGAGGAGGAGGAGGGAGAGAGAGAGAGGAGGGAGAGGAGGAGGGAGGGAGAGGAGGGAGAGAGAGAGAGAGAGAGAGAGAGAGAGAGAGAGAGAGAGAGAGAGAGAGAGAGAGAGAGAGAGAGAGAGAGAGAGAGAGAGAGAGAGAGAGAGAGAGAGAGAGAGAGAGAGAGAGCAGGGTAGTGGGAGAGAGAGAGAGAGAGAGAGAGCGCGGGTAGTGGGTGAGAGAGAGAGAGAGCAGGGTAGTGGGTGAGAGAGAGAGAGAGAGAGAGAGCAGGGTAGTGGGAGAGAGAGAGAGAGAGAGAGAGAGCCGGGTAGTGGGTGAGAGAGAGAGAGAGAGAGAGAGAGAGAGAGCAGGGTAGTGGGAGAGAGAGAGAGAGAGAGAGAGCGCGGGTAGTGGGTGAGAGAGAGAGAGAGCAGGGTAGTGGGTGAGAGAGAGAGAGAGCAGGGTAGTGGGTGAGAGAGAGAGAGAGAGAGAGAGCAGGGTAGTGGGTGCGAGAGAGAGAGAGCAGGGTAGTGGGTGAGAGAGAGGGTAGCAGTAAAAATGATCGGACCATTCATTCAAACTTCATTCAGTCATGTATATTTTTCCCCAATAGATTGTTACAACTTAGACTTAGTCTGGGTACCAGTCTCTTTAACTAACGTTCCAGGCCAAAGGCAATGACAAGGAGTGTCAATGAGTGGAACGTTAGCTATAGAGACTGGTACTCAGGCAAGCTTAGACTTCTGTCTCATTAGATGTGCACTGACCTTACATTAATTCTAACGTTAAAAAGAAATGACATGTTTCCACTTTTAACTAAAGAAATGAAAGACAGATGTTCACCAAAAATATACATATTTACATGTTTTGGAGTGGAGGTACTATTCCCCATACTCATCATAAAATACATCAGGTAATAAACTATAATCCACTGAACAGTGAGCACAAACCACCGTTAATTAAGGCTATAATAGCTAGACAACTTCAGTCGATATATAATTTAGTACAGTTTACAGACAGGTGACATATAACAGTGTTTAAAGTGTTTCAACTGTCCATAAGGTTAATTGGTTTTATTACAGCACATTCTTCAACCACACTGACATATTAAGGCAAGCATACAGCAGGGCATGTCTCTTGTTTTTACGTATAGACTGGGAATAAAGGATTCCAGTAACTTCCAACAAAATGTCCAGGTTTCACACTCCTGAGTGGCGCAGTGGTCTAAGGCACTGCATCACAGTGCTAACTGTGCCACTAGAGATCCTGGTTCGAATCCAGGCTCTGTCGCAGCCGGCCGCGACCGGGAGACTCATGGACGGCGCACAATTGGCCCAGCGTCGTCCAGGGTAGGGGAGGGAATGGCCGGCAGGGATGTAGCTCAGTTGATAGAGCATGGCGTTTGCAACGCCAGGGTTGTGGGTTTGATTCCCACGGGGGCCAGTATAAAAAAAATAATGTATTCACTAACTGTAAGTCGCTCTGGATAAGAGCGTCTGCTAAATGACAAAAATGTAAATGTAAAATGTTTTCCAGAAATCTAGTTGTCAGATTCCTGGAATCAGGAAGGAATAAGCACAAAATCCAGAATCCTCCAACTAGGATTTCTGGAACACCTGGACATTTTCGAAACACAGAATTTTTTGAAACTCCATTTTCCATATGGGTGATTTTGTAACTACAGGTCCTTTTGGCATTTCTTACTTTAAAAAAAAGTAGTTTCCTGAAAACAACTTATCAACAGAAATACTTTTTCTCATTTTGTCAGGAATCATAAACTGGTATTGGATGTGACCATTTTATTTGACAATAAAAAGGATTTGACATAATAAAACATGACATTTTAGTTTGAAACTGTATGACAATGTTTTTCTTTTTTCTTTTTTGGTACTACCACATTTAGAAATATATGTTTTAAATATGGGTATTTCGCTGGCTGAGCTTCTATACCTGCATGGAGGCTACCATCGACAATGCAATTTCTATATATTTATCATTTTTACAGTAGTTATATTGAGAACAAGTAAGTGCTTTACACTTGACAAAGACAGAAGTGTGATATTTCATGTGTAAATAGTATATATATATATTTTGGAATGGTGTGGCACAGCCAGAAGGGGACAGGCCACCCTCAGAGCCTGGTTCCTCTCTAGGTTTCTTCCTAGGTTCCTGCCTTTCTAGGGAGTGTATCCTAGCCACCGTGAGTTCTACATCTGCATTGCTTGCTGTTTGGGGTTTTAGGCTGGGTTTCTGTATAGCACTTTGGGACATCTGCTGATGTAAAAAAGGGCTTTATAAATACAATTTGATGGATTACATTGTGGCTGTCTGGCAGTAATGACAGGGTAATGGTGAATTGAATTAGGATAGTTGGAAATGGATATCTACAACATCGTTGATTGCTATAAAGACAGTATAATATCATGTAATAAGCAGGACTGAGCAGAGGTATGCCCATTTTATACAGAAGATTTACAATAAGTCACTACTTTGTAATGGAAATAACCCAGAAATCGTCAATACCAACACATTTTCTGCTGGTAATGACAATTTGCTAATTTTGGGGATTTAACTGCCAAGCCATAAGGTTTCTTACTTGATTTAAACCCTTTTGCTTTTGGGGGAGAATAGGTCATTCACGATCTTCCTCCATGGGGTTCGGAGTTGGGTGGTTTTCTTCCTTCAAGGACGATCCTGATTCGTTTAGTTCTGCCTCCAGACCTTCTCCAGCTGTTCCTGGGTTCTCCCTGTTTTCTTCCCCCTTTGGGTTCCAGGTTAAAGCCTGTCTGGTCGTGTTGGGTGGTTTCCTCAAGGTGTGCCCAATCCAGGCCCATTTCCTGCATTTTATTTGGATTTCAATTTGTTGTTGTTGTGTGACTTCCTAGAGCTCTTCGTTTCTTATGGTGTTTGACCAATATATTACCAGGATGTGTCTTAGGCATTTGTTTATGAAAGTTTGAAGTATATTGCTTGTTACTTTTGTGGTTCTCCATGTTTCTGCCCCGTAAAACTGATTTGACGTTGGAGTTGAAAATGCGTATTTTATTTCTTGTTGAAATTATCTTGGAGGTCCATATTTGTCTCAACATTAAAAAAGCCTTCCCTATTCTTGTTTGTATGTCTGTCGCTCCCTCCATCTTTCCCTCCGTCGCTCCCTCCATTTCCCCTCCGTCTTTCCCTCCATCTTTCCCTCTGTCGCTCCCTCCATCTTTCCCTCTGTCGCTCCTGCCATCTTTCCCTCCATCTTTCCCTCTGTGGCTCCCTCCATCTTTCCCTCTGTCGCTCCCTCTCCATCTTTCCCTCCATATTTCCCTCTGTCGCTCCCTCCATCTTTCCCTCTGTCGCTCCCTCCATCTTTCCCTCTGTCGCTCCCTCCATCTTTCCCTGTCGCTCCCTCCATCTTTCCCTCCACCTTTCCCTCTGTCGCTCCCTCCATCTTTCCCTGTGTCGCTCCCTCCATCTTTCCCTCTGTCGCTCCCTTTATCTTTCCCTCTGTCTTTCCCTCCGTCGCTCCCTCCGTCGCTCCCTCCATCTTTCCCTCTGTCGCTCCTGCCATCTTTCCCTCTGTGGCTCCCGCCATCTTTCCCTCCATCTTTCCCTCTGTCGCTCCCTCCATCTTTCCCTCTGTCGCTCCCTCCATCTTTCCCTCTATCTTTCCTTCCCGCGCTCCCTCCGTCTTTCCCTCCATCTTTCCCTCCGTCTTTCCCTCCGTCTTTCCCTCCGTCGCTCCCTCCGTCGCTCCCTCCGTCTTTCCCTCTGTCGCTCCCTCCATCTTTCCCTCTGTCGCTCCTGCCATCTTTCCCTCCATCTTTCCCTCTGTGGCTCCCTCCATCTTTCCCTCTGTGGCTCCCTCCATCTTTCCCTCTGTCGCTCCCTCCATCTTTCCCTCTGTCGCTCCCTCCATCTTTCCCTCTGCCGCTCCCTTTATCTTTCCCTCTGTCTTTCCCTCCGTCGCTCCCTCCGTCGCTCCCTCCATCTTTCCCTCTGTCGCTCCTGCCATCTTTCCCTCTGTGGCTCCCGCCATCTTTCCCTCTGTCGCTCCCTCCATCTTTCCCTCTGTCGCTCCCTCCATCTTTCCCTCTGTCGCTCCCTCCATCTTTCCCTCCGTCTTTCCCTCTATCTTTCCTTCCCGCGCTCCCTCCATCTTTCCCTCCGTCTTTCCCTCTGTCGCTCCCTCCGTCTTTCCCTCAGTCACTCCCTCTGTCGCTCCCTCCGTCTTTCCTGATGACACTTCCCAGGTCAGTGAATATGTTACTTCCTCCAGTACATCTCCGTCCAGGTTTATAGTGTTGTCTGTTGTTTGGTTGATGCTCATCACCTTGGTTTTTGTTGTGTTTATGTTGAGTCCCATGTTCGTTGCTATAGTAGTTTTGTGGTTTTGTTCTGCATCTTTTGCATTTAATATTTTCCAATTATTAACTTTTTTCTTGTTGAAATACATAGTAGAAGATCAAAAGTCAGGGTGTGGGACAACTGCCTTCACAATGAGTAAGAAAAAGGTATCTCCAACTATCCAATCTCAATGTATTGTTGGAAATAAGACCTATAGTGATCCTGATGTTTTGTGAATGTGGGTTCCTCTCTGTCAAAGAAAATTGAGAAAACTGATGGAAATCCCTTGGATTACATTAAGGTACATTTCCCTTCTCTGCTTCAGTTTGATCCTCCTGATGTAATGGAGGTGATGGAGGTCATTGGTAACTTAAAGGTATCAGCAGCAGGTCATGATGTGATTGGTGCCTCTTTGGTGAAATCAGTGTCTTCTTCGATTACTGAGCCTCTAATGTATATCTTCACCAAATCTATGCAAACTTGTATTGTTCCTAAAGATATGAAATTGCCAAAGTTAACCCCCTCTATAAATCTGGGGATCCAAGATCTTTTACAAATTATCGCCCAATATCTGTACTACCATGTTTTTCTAAAATCCTAGAAAAATAGGTGTAGAAGAGAAAGTTTAAACATTTAAATCAACACCGTATTCTATATGAGCACCAATATGGTTTTAACACTGTATTCTATATGAGTATCAATATTGTTTTCGTAAAAACTACTCCACAGATATGGCTCTTTTGCAACTTGTGGATAAAATCTTTACAGCCCTGAACAACAATGAATACGCTCTTGGCATCTTTTTAGATTTATCGAAAGTGTTTGACACGGTTGATCATGAAATATTACTTTTTAAAATGCATTATTCGTTTTCATGATTATACATATTGGTTACATAGTTGTGTTTATGATAGGGAACAATTTGTTTATGCAAACGGCTGTACATCTACCAGGGCCAAGATATCCTGTGGTGAGCCACAGGGTTCGATAATTGGACCTTTGTTGTTGCTAATCTGTATCAATGACCTTGCTGCTGTGTCTTCTACTGTACTTCCCATTCTCTTTGCGGATGATACCAATTTGACTTTATCACACAAGAATTTTGATTCACTAATTTATTAAGCCAATTCAGGCATGGCCACATTTTCTGAATGGTTCAAGATAAACAAATTATCTTTAAATGTAAAAAAATCCAACTTTATTGTATTCACTAGTAAGAATAAGAAATATATTTGTTTTTTAAAGAGCCAGAATCTCAATTGGTGGGAATGAAATGGAACAAGTCACATCCACTAGATTCCTCTGAGTTCTAATTGATGGAAAGATCCTATTCAATTTGTCTGCAGAAAAGTGATGAAATCTGTTGGCATCATCAGAAAGATTAGTGGTTTGGTTCATCAGGCTTGTTTCCTAACTCTTTACTATAGCTTAATTGACCCATATCACATTTACTGTAATATTGTCTGGGCCAGTACGTATGCCTCCTACCTACACAAATTACTCCACATACAAAATAAATTTGCAAGACTAGCCACCTCCTCTAATTACCTGGCTCCATCTGCACCTTTGTTTAAGAAAGTCAATATCTTGTCTACTTAGGACATGAATGTCCACCAATTATGCACTTTGATCTACAAATACTCACACCTCCCAGACAGTTTACCTAAACCCTTCAATGGATTCTTCCAGGTTAATTCTGAAATCCATCTATATAACACCTTCACCCTCCCCACTGCCGCACCTCACATAGTAAATTATCTATCAGATACAAAGGTACCATACTCTGGAATTCTTATCTTCACACTGCCAAAACATCATCATCCCTCAATAACGAAGACTGATGAACCAATCTACTCAGTAATCTCCCTCATATTTCCTAACTCTCTCTCACACACACTAACATACATAAACACACATTTAACCAAAACATTTTTTTTGGCCACTTCCTTGATTTGAGTGGTAAAATAAAATACTTTAAGCTAGAAACAAGCGGTAAAATGCCAGAGGAAGACGCGACTCTGACGCATATGGGAATTAATATATTTGGTTTGTCTCTACGACATTCTAATGCCGAGGAGTCAAAGAAATTGGACTTCGCTTGGGAAGTAATCTTATACACAATGTGTGACTCTGTTGCTATCAATTGATCTATTCACTTTCTGTAAAAGAGAATTTGTATAATTAAATTGAGGGTTCATATAAATGATCATAAAACATATTTGGTAACATTTGGGGAAATCAGGTCTAGACTTTATTTTCCTTATCTATAATTATTATTCATATTAAATAGCCTATCTGAAAGATGTCATGAGTCTTGTTAAACTAGGTTGAATTACAGGAAATGAGCTTCAAAACAACATTTTCCTAGGTCCCTCAAATTAAACAAAGTCAAGCTGATGGTGTATTTAATATAGCTAGGGTTATCTCAATAAACAATAAATGTGAAAAGGAACCCCTGTTGTAGTGCATTGATGCTTAACGATACAATACTTTGTACAGTTGATATTAGCTTTCTCAAAGGTCTTGCTTTAAAAGACAAATTATAGATTTGTTTTCCCTGAAAATAAAACTACTGGTATGTCAACATATGGATTTAAAATGTTCAACAGAACTGTTTGATTACGAAAAGAAAATGCACACTCAAAAATGGCCTGAGGAGGAGGAGAGGGGAGGAGGAGAGGGAGGAGGAGAGGAGGAGAGGGAGGAGGAGGAGGAGGAGAGAGAGAAGGAGGAGGAGAGAGGAGAGGAGGAGAGGGAGGAGGAGAGATAGGAGGAGGAGGAGGAGGATATAGGAGAGGAGGAGAGGGAGGAGGAGAGATAGGAAGAGGAGGAGAGAGGAGAGAGGAGAGGGAGGAGGAGAGATAGGAGGAGGAGGAGGATAGAGGAGAGGAGGAGAGGGAGGAGGAGAGAGAGAAGGAGGAGGAGAGAGGAGAGGAGGAGAGGGAGGAGGAGAGATAGGAGGAGGAGGAGGAGGAGAGAGGAGAGGAGGAGAGGGAGGAGGAGAGATAGGAGGAGGAGGAGGAGGATAGAGGAGGAGGAGATGGAGAAAGGAGAGGAGAGGGAGGAGAGGGAGGAGGAGAAGAGAGAGAGAGAGAGAGAGAGAGAGAGAGGAGGAGGAGGGAGAGGAGGGAGAGGAGGAGGAGGATAGAGGAGGAGGAGATGGAGAAAGGAGAGGAGAGGGAGGAGAGAGAGGAGAGGGAGGAGGAGAAGAGAGAGAGAGAGAGAGAGAGAGAGAGAGAGAGAGAGAGAGAGAGAGAGAGAGAGAGAGAGAGAGGAGGGAGAGGAGGAGGAGGGAGAGGAGGGAGAGGAGGAGGAGGGAGAGAGAGAGAGAGAGAGAGAGAGAGAGAGAGAGAGAGAGAGAGAGAGAGAGAGAGAGAGAGAGAGAGAGAGAGAGAGAGAGAGAGAGAGAGAGAGAGAGAGAGAGAGAGAGAGAGAGAGAGAGAGAGAGAGAGAGAGAGAGAGAGAGAGAGAGAGAGAGAGAGAGAGAGAGAGAGAGAGAGAGAGAGAGAGAGAGAGAGCAGGGTAGTGGGAGAGAGAGAGAGAGAGAGAGAGCGCCGGGTAGTGGGTGAGAGAGAGAGAGAGCAGGGTAGTGGGTGAGAGAGAGAGAGAGAGAGAGAGCAGGGTAGTGGGAGAGAGAGAGAGAGAGAGAGAGAGCCGGGTAGTGGGTGAGAGAGAGAGAGAGAGAGAGAGAGAGAGCGCCGGGTAGTGGGTGAGAGAGAGAGAGAGAGAGCAGGGTAGTGGGTGAGAGAGAGAGAGAGCAGGGTAGTGGGTGAGAGAGAGAGAGAGAGAGCAGGGTAGTGGGTGAGAGAGAGAGAGAGAGAGCAGGGTAGTGGGTGAGAGAGAGGGTAGCAGTAACAATGATCGGACCATTCATTCAAACTTCATTCAGTCATGTATATTTTTCCCCAATAGATTGTTACAACTTAGACTTAGTCTGGGTACCAGTCTCTTTAACTAACGTTCCAGGCCAAAGGCAATGACAAGGAGTGTCAATGAGTGGAACGTTAGCTATAGAGACTGGTACTCAGGCAAGCTTAGACTTCTGTCTCATTAGATGTGCACTGACCTTACATTAATTCTAACGTTAAAAAGAAATGACATGTTTCCACTTTTAACTAAAGAAATGAAAGACAGATGTTCACCAAAAATATACATATTTACATGTTTTGGAGTGGAGGTACTATTCCCCATACTCATCATAAAATACATCAGGTAATAAACTATAATCCACTGAACAGTGAGCACAAACCACCGTTAATTAAGGCTATAATAGCTAGACAACTTCAGTCGATATATAATTTAGTACAGTTTACAGACAGGTGACATATAACAGTGTTTAAAGTGTTTCAACTGTCCATAAGGTTAATTGGTTTTATTACAGCACATTCTTCAACCACACTGACATATTAAGGCAAGCATACAGCAGGGCATGTCTCTTGTTTTTACGTATAGACTGGGAATAAAGGATTCCAGTAACTTCCAACAAAATGTCCAGGTTTCACACTCCTGAGTGGCGCAGTGGTCTAAGGCACTGCATCACAGTGCTAACTGTGCCACTAGAGATCCTGGTTCGAATCCAGGCTCTGTCGCAGCCGGCCGCGACCGGGAGACTCATGGACGGCGCACAATTGGCCCAGCGTCGTCCAGGGTAGGGGAGGGAATGGCCGGCAGGGATGTAGCTCAGTTGATAGAGCATGGCGTTTGCAACGCCAGGGTTGTGGGTTTGATTCCCACGGGGGGCCAGTATAAAAAAAATAATGTATTCACTAACTGTAAGTCGCTCTGGATAAGAGCGTCTGCTAAATGACGTAAATGTAAAATGTTTTCCAGAAATCTAGTTGTCAGATTCCTGGAATCAGGAAGGAATAAGCACAAAATCCAGAATCCTCCAACTAGGATTTCTGGAACACCTGGACATTTTTGAAACACAGAATTTTTGAAACTCCATTTTCCATATGGGTGATTTTGTAACTACAGGTCCTTTTGGCATTTCTTACTTTAAAAAAAGTAGTTTCCTGAAAACAACTTATCAACAGAAATACTTTTTCTCATTTTGTCAGGAATCATAAACTGGTATTGGATGTGACCATTTTATTTGACAATAAAAAGGATTTGACATAATAAAACATGACATTTTAGTTTGAAACTGTATGACAATGTTTTTCTTTTTTGGTACTACCACATTTAGAAATATATGTTTTAAATATGGGTATTTCGCTGGCTGAGCTTCTATACCTGCATGGAGGCTACCATCGACAATGCAATTTCTATATATTTATAATTTTTACAGTAGTTATATTGAGAACAAGTAAGTGCTTTACACTTGACAAAGACAGAAGTGTGATATTTCATGTGTAAATAGTATATATATATATTTTGGAATGGTGTGGCACAGCCAGAAGAGGACTGGCCACCCCTCAGAGCCTGGTTCCTCTCTAGGTTTCTTCCTAGGTTCCTGCCTTTCTAGGGAGTGTATCCTAGCCACCGTGAGTTCTACATCTGCATTGCTTGCTGTTTGGGGTTTTAGGCTGGGTTTCTGTATAGCACTTTGGGACATCTGCTGATGTAAAAAAGGGCTTTATAAATACAATTTGATGGATTACATTGTGGCTGTCTGGCAGTAATGACAGGGTAATGGTGAATTGAATTAGGATAGTTGGAAATGGATATCTACAACATGGTTGATTGCTATAAAGACAGTATAATATCATGTAATAAGCAGGACTGAGCAGAGGTATGCCCATTTTATACAGAAGATTTACAATAAGTCACTACTTTGTAATGGAAATAACCCAGAAATCGTCAATACCAACACATTTTCTGCTGGTAATGACAATTTGCTAATTTTGGGGATTTAACTGCCAGGCCATAAGGTTTCTTACTTGATTTAAACCCTTTTGCTTTTGGGGGAGAATAGGTCATTCACGATCTTCCTCCATGGGGTTCGGAGTTGGGTGGTTTTCTTCCTTCAAGGACGATCCTGATTCTTTTAGTTCTGCCTCCAGACCTTCTCCAGCTGTTCCTGGGTTCTCCCTGTTTTCTTCCCCCTTTGGGTTCCAGGTTAAAGCCTGTCTGGTCGTGTTGGGTGGTTTCCTCAAGGTGTGCCCAATCCAGGCCCATTTCCTGCATTTTATTTGGATTTCAATTTGTTGTTGTTGTGTGACTTCCTAGAGCTCTTCGTTTCTTATGGTGTTTGACCAATATATTACCAGGATGTGTCTTAGGCATTTGTTTATGAAAGTTTGAAGTATATTGCTTGTTACTTTTGTGGTTCTCCATGTTTCTGCCCCGTAAAACTGATTTGACGTTGGAGTTGAAAATGCGTATTTTATTTCTTGTTGAAATTATCTTGGAGGTCCATATTTGTCTCAACATTAAAAAAGCCTTCCCTATTCTTGTTTGTATGTCTGTCGCTCCCTCCATCTTTCCCTCCGTCGCTCCCTCCATTTCCCCCTCCGTCTTTCCCTCCATCTTTCCCTCTGTCGCTCCCTCCATCTTTCCCTCTGTCGCTCCTGCCATCTTTCCCTCCATCTTTCCCTCTGTGGCTCCCTCCATCTTTCCCTCTGTCGCTCCCCTCCATCTTGCCCTCCATATTTCCCTCTGTCGCTCCCTCCATCTTTCCCTCTGTCGCTCCCTCCATCTTTCCCTCTGTCGCTCCCTCCATCTTTCCCTGTCGCTCCCTCCATCTTTCCCTCCACCTTTCCCTCTGTCGCTCCCTCCATCTTTCCCTGTGTCGCTCCCTCCATCTTTCCCTCTGTCGCTCCCTTTATCTTTCCCTCTGTCTTTCCCTCCGTCGCTCCCTCCGTCGCTCCCTCCATCTTTCCCTCTGTCGCTCCTGCCATCTTTCCCTCTGTGGCTCCCGCCATCTTTCCCTCCATCTTTCCCTCTGTCGCTCCCTCCATCTTTCCCTCTGTCGCTCCCTCCATCTTTCCCTCTATCTTTCCTTCCCGCGCTCCCTCCGTCTTTCCCTCCATCTTTCCCTCCGTCTTTCCCTCCGTCTTTCCCTCCGTCGCTCCCTCCGTCGCTCCCTCCGTCTTTCCCTCAGTCTTTCCCTCTGTCGCTCCCTCCATCTTTCCCTCTGTCGCTCCTGCCATCTTTCCCTCCATCTTTCCCTCTGTGGCTCCCTCCATCTTTCCCTCTGTGGCTCCCTCCATCTTTCCCTCTGTCGCTCCCTCCATCTTTCCCTCTGTCGCTCCCTCCATCTTTCCCTCTGTCGCTCCCTTTATCTTTCCCTCTGTCTTTCCCTCCGTCGCTCCCTCCGTCGCTCCCTCCATCTTTCCCTCTGTCGCTCCTGCCATCTTTCCCTCTGTGGCTCCCTCCATCTTTCCCTCTGTCGCTCCCTCCATCTTTCCCTCTGTCGCTCCCTCCATCTTTCCCTCTGTCGCTCCCTCCATCTTTCCCTCCGTCTTTCCCTCTATCTTTCCTTCCCGCGCTCCCTCCATCTTTCCCTCCGTCTTTCCCTCTGTCGCTCCCTCCGTCTTTCCCTCAGTCACTCCCTCTGTCGCTCCCTCCGTCTTTCCTGATGACACTTCCCAGGTCAGTGAATATGTTACTTCCTCCAGTACATCTCCGTCCAGGTTTATAGTGTTGTCTGTTGTTTGGTTGATGCTCATCACCTTGGTTTTTGTTGTGTTTATGTTGAGTCCCATGTTCGTTGCTATAGTAGTTTTGTGGTTTTGTTCTGCATCTTTTGCATTTAATATTTTCCAATTATTAACTTTTTTCTTGTTGAAATACATAGTAGAAGATCAAAAGTCAGGGTGTGGGACAACTGCCTTCACAATGAGTAAGAAAAAGGTATCTCCAACTATCCAATCTCAATGTATTGTTGGAAATAAGACCTATAGTGATCCTGATGTTTTGTGAATGTGGGTTCCTCTCTGTCAAAGAAAATTGAGAAAACTGATGGAAATCCCTTGGATTACATTAAGGTACATTTCCCTTCTCTGCTTCAGTTTGATCCTCCTGATGTAATGGAGGTGATGGAGGTCATTGGTAACTTAAAGGTATCAGCAGCAGGTCATGATGTGATTGGTGCCTCTTTGGTGAAATCAGTGTCTTCTTCGATTACTGAGCCTCTAATGTATATCTTCACCAAATCTATGCAAACTTGTATTGTTCCTAAAGATATGAAATTGCCAAAGTTAACCCCCTCTATAAATCTGGGGATCCAAGATCTTTTACAAATTATCGCCCAATATCTGTACTACCATGTTTTTCTAAAATCCTAGAAAAATAGGTGTAGAAGAGAAAGTTTAAACATTTAAATCAACACTGTATTCTATATGAGCACCAATATGGTTTTAACACTGTATTCTATATGAGTATCAATATTGTTTTCGTAAAAACTACTCCACAGATATGGCTCTTTTGCAACTTGTGGATAAAATCTTTACAGCCCTGAACAACAATGAATACGCTCTTGGCATCTTTTTAGATTTATCGAAAGTGTTTGACACGGTTGATCATGAAATATTACTTTTTAAAATGCATTATTCGTTTTCATGATTATACATATTGGTTACATAGTTGTGTTTATGATAGGGAACAATTTGTTTATGCAAACGGCTGTACATCTACCAGGGCCAAGATATCCTGTGGTGAGCCACAGGGTTCGATAATTGGACCTTTGTTGTTGCTAATCTGTATCAATGACCTTGCTGCTGTGTCTTCTACTGTACTTCCCATTCTCTTTGCGGATGATACCAATTTGACTTTATCACACAAGAATTTTGATTCACTAATTTATTAAGCCAATTCAGGCATGGCCACATTTTCTGAATGGTTCAAGATAAACAAATTATCTTTAAATGTAAAAAAAATCCTACTTTATTGTATTCACTAGTAAGAATAAGAAATATATTTGTTTTTTTAAAGAGCCAGAATCTCAATTGGTGGGAATGAAATGGAACAAGTCACATCCACTAGATTCCTCTGAGTTCTAATTGATGGAAAGATCCTATTCAATTTGTCTGCAGAAAAGTGATGAAATCTGTTGGCATCATCAGAAAGATTAGTGGTTTGGTTCATCAGGCTTGTTTCCTAACTCTTTACTATAGCTTAATTGACCCATATCACATTTACTGTAATATTGTCTGGGCCAGTACGTATGCCTCCTACCTACACAAATTACTCCACATACAAAATAAATTTGCAAGACTAGCCACCTCCTCTAATTACCTGGCTCCATCTGCACCTTTGTTTAAGAAAGTCAATATCTTGTCTACTTAGGACATGAATGTCCACCAATTATGCACTTTGATCTACAAATACTCACACCTCCCAGACAGTTTACCTAAACCCTTCAATGGATTCTTCCAGGTTAAAACATCATCATCCCTCAATAACGAAGACTGATGAACCAATCTACTCAGTAATCTCCCTCATATTTCCTAACTCTCTCTCACACACACTAACATACATAAACACACATTTAACCAAAACATTTTTTTTGGCCACTTCCTTGATTTGAGTGGTAAAATAAAATACTTTAAGCTAGAAACAAGCGGTAAAATGCCAGAGGAAGACGCGACTCTGACGCATATGGGAATTAATATATTTGGTTTGTCTCTACGACATTCTAATGCCGAGGAGTCAAAGAAATTGGACTTCGCTTGGGAAGTAATCTTATACACAATGTGTGACTCTGTTGCTATCAATTGATCTATTCACTTTCTGTAAAAGAGAATTTGTATAATTAAATTGAGGGTTCATATAAATGATCATAAAACATATTTGGTAACATTTGGGGAAATCAGGTCTAGACTTTATTTTCCTTATCTATAATTATTATTCATATTAAATAGCCTATCTGAAAGATGTCATGAGTCTTGTTAAACTAGGTTGAATTACAGGAAATGAGCTTCAAAACAACATTTTCCTAGGTCCCTCAAATTAAACAAAGTCAAGCTGATGGTGTATTTAATATAGCTAGGGTTATCTCAATAAACAATAAATGTGAAAAGGAACCCCTGTTGTAGTGCATTGATGCTTAACGATACAATACTTTGTACAGTTGATATTAGCTTTCTCAAAGGTCTTGCTTTAAAAAGACAAATTATAGATTTGTTTTCCCTGAAAATAAAACTACTGGTATGTCAACATATGGATTTAAAATGTTCAACAGAACTGTTTGATTACGAAAAGAAAATGCACACTCAAAAATGGCCTGAGGAGGAGGAGAGGGAGGAGGAGAGGGAGGAGGAGAGGAGGAGAGGGAGGAGGAGGAGGAGGAGAGAGAGAAGGAGGAGGAGAGAGGAGAGGAGGAGAGGGAGGAGGAGAGATAGGAGGAGGAGGAGGAGGATATAGGAGAGAGGAGGAGAGGGAGGAGGAGAGATAGGAGGAGGAGGAGAGAGGAGAGGAGGAGAGGGAGGAGGAGAGATAGGAGGAGGAGGAGGATAGAGGAGAGGAGGAGAGGGAGGAGGAGAGAGAGAAGGAGGAGGAGAGAGGAGAGGAGGAGAGGGAGGAGGAGAGATAGGAGGAGGAGGAGGAGGAGAGAGGAGAGGAGGAGAGGGAGGAGGAGAGATAGGAGGAGGAGGAGGAGGAGGATAGAGGAGGAGGAGATGGAGAAAGGAGAGGAGAGGGAGGAGAGGGAGGAGAGAGAAGAGAGAGAGAGAGAGAGAGAGAGGAGGAGGAGGGAGAGGAGGGAGAGGAGGAGGAGGATAGAGAGGAGAGAGAGGAGAGGGAGGAGGAGAAGAGAGAGAGAGAGAGAGAGAGAGAGAGAGAGAGGAGGGAGAGGAGGAGGAGGGAGAGGAGGAGGAGGGAGAGGAGGGAGAGGAGGAGGAGGGAGAGAGAGAGAGAGAGAGAGAGAGAGAGAGAGAGAGAGAGAGAGAGAGAGAGAGAGAGAGAGAGAGAGAGAGAGAGAGAGAGAGAGAGAGAGAGAGAGAGAGAGAGAGAGAGGAGGAGGAGAGAGAGGAGGAGGGAGAGGAGGAGGAGGGAGAGGAGGGAGAGGAGGAGGAGGGAGAGGAGGAGGAGGGAGAGAGAGAGAACTTAGGTTTAGGTTACAATTACTTGCGTTTAAAAATAAGCTCAACTGGACACCTAAATGAGGCAGTGAATGAACTGAATGTGTCATTGAACCAATTGCAATTCATGGCAGCGAGGTGTGGGGTCCACTTGCAAAGATTTTACCCAATGGGACAAACATCCCATTGAAACCCTGCATGCAGAGTTCTGTAACATTCTCCTACATGTCCAGAAGAAAACTACAAACAATGCATGCAGGGCAGAATTAGGCCAATATCCACTAATAATAAAACTCAAAAAAGAGCAATAACGTTTTGGAAACATATCATTATCAAGCCCTGCAATGCCAAGAGCTGAGCAAAGAAAAGAGTCCCCTCATCCAGCTGGTCTTGAGTTCACAAACCTGTTCTACTAACACACTGAAGCCTCAGGACTAGAACATCCAATCAATCAGAATAAACCAAATTACAACACAGTCAAAACAAAACTACATTACCTATTGGAAAACGCAAGCACAAAGCAAAATGCAGTACTATGTGGCCCTAAATCGACAGTACACCGTGGCAAACTATTTGACCATGGTTACTGATCAAAACCTTGGAAAAACCTTGACAGAGTACAGGCTCAGTGAGAAGAGCCTTGCCATTGAGAAGGGTAGACAGAGGAAAACATGGCTCCCTGTAGAGGAAAGGCTGTGCCACCACTTGTTTAATGTATGGTTATTTTGACCCTTAATTATTGTTGTTACTGATTGTCCCGTTGACAATCTTGATTATTATGATGTTAATTATGTTAATATTGTAAATGTATCAATTAATCTCCAAAGTACACCTTGGCAATATGTACATTGTTACGTCATGTCAATAAAGCAAATAGAGAGAGAGAGAGAGAGAGACAGAGAGAGAGAGAGAGAGAGAGACAGAGACAGAGAGAGACAGAGAGAGAGAGAGAGAGAGAGAGAGAGAGAGAGAGAGAGAGAGAGACAGAAACAGAGAGTGACAGAGACAGAGAGAGAGAGAGAGAGAGAGAGAGAGAACAGAGAGAGAGAGAGACAGAGAGAGAGAGAGAGAGAGAGAGACAGAGAGACAGAGACAGAGACAGAGAGGATGAATCTCTAGAGTCTTTCTTATTCCTTGCCTTTTGAAAAGGTTGAGGAACCAAGGAATCAAGGAAAGGCTTTTGAGGTTCAACCAGAGAGGGGGTGGTTCCCATAGTGATTGTTGGCAGTGAAAATAGACTGCTGAACAGATGGTGATGAGGAGTGTTGACACAATGCATATCTCCTGAGGTCTTCCTGCTCTGTGGCTATGTACCCTGTTCAGCACTGCAAAACAATACACCCTGCTCTGTGGCTATGTACCCTGTTCAGCACTGCAACATAATACATCCTGTTATGTGGCTATGTACCCTGTTCAGCACTGCAAAATAATACACCCTGCTCTGTGGCTATGTACCCTGTTCAGCACTGCAAAATAATACACTCTGCTCTGTGGCTATGTACCCTTTTCAGCACTGCAAAATAATACACCCTGCTCTGTGGCTATGTACCCAGTTCAGCACTGCAAAATAATACACCCTGCTCTGGGGCTATGTACCTTGTTCAGCACTGCAAAATAATACTACCTGAACAATAACCTTCAATGACATTCAGCTATACTATATATCCCCGGTCTATGAAATTAAATATCTCTTCCATAAACATACTGTATTATTGTTCAAGTATGCCAGTTGTTATTTAAATGTGTGTTTGAATCCATCTGTCCTCCATTCCAGGGATCCTGAGTTGTGGACCTCTAGGTTTCTCTTCATTGTACGTCCTAGCTCTGTTCCAGGGCGTTACGTGCGGCTTGCTGATGTTGAAGACTCAGCATCAGCAAGCCACACGT
Source organism: Coregonus clupeaformis (assembly GCF_020615455.1). NCBI lineage: Eukaryota > Metazoa > Chordata > Actinopteri > Salmoniformes > Salmonidae > Coregonus > Coregonus clupeaformis. Next base: position 34,348,827 of record NC_059209.1, on the reverse strand, counting down.
AACGCCCTGGATCAGAGCTACATACATTTGTTCGTGAGCAGCATATGGTCAGATGGTCAGTCTCTCAGTGCGGACCAGTGGGGTCTGTTTCAGTGCTTTCAAGTTTGACTGACCACGGTTGGGGGTAAGACTCTGGCTGTGTCCCAAAGTGCAGTATATAGGGAATAGGGTGCCATTTGGGACACAGCTAACTCTAGGACAGCACAGAGGCTAGCAACTCAGTAATCTCGGTTACCTAGAAGTAAAATTATCTCATTTCCTGTTTTACTTCTGGGGGGAATGCCGTTAACAATTGTGATTACCTTTGTGCAAACGAAGGAAGCGAAGTCTCCTCCTTCAAAAATGGAAACTCTCAGCCAAACCTCTCTCTTCCGCTAAATTCACCAGTGTTTATCATGGCCAAAAAAAATAGATTTGGACTTTGCGGCTGTGGAATCTAGTGGAAACCATTTATCATCCGCACACAGGCTTGAAAATCACTGCACCAGTTTAAGCACCGTATTCACCCAATACTGATTCGTCCAAATAATCAATGACGTAAACCCAAAACCAGGAACTACTGCTGCTCATAATCACATAATTTTACGTGAGCCTTGACAGATTCTCGCCGTTTCATCTGTCCATGAGAATCTGTCCACGAGAGCTTAGCAACTCAGTAACGTCTGTCACGATTAGCTGTTCTTCCGATACTGTGATTGGCTGCTAGCCCCCCGTTCTGACCCACTCCTGTTTTTCGGAGACCGTGATTGGTTGCTGGCCCCAGATTCTGACAGACTCCTGTTCTTCAGGAACTGTGATTGGTTGCTAGCCCCAGATTCCGACACAATCATTTTCTTCAGAGACTGCGATTGGCCAGGGAGCAGGACCTCGACAGTGAAGCTGATGCGTTTAGACTGGAAGATACTGTAGGTGTTGTCAAACCGCAGCACATCTGGAGAAGAAAAAGAAAACAGCATGGATGTCTCTCCTCAGTCAAGTCCTTCTACACCTTGACCTTTGCCCTTGTCCTCTTTGGCAGCGTTTACACAGGCAGCCCAATTCTGATTTTTGCCAAATTATTGGCTAAAAAGCTGATCTGATTGGTCAAAAGACCAATTAGTGGAAAAAGTTCAGAATTGGGCTGCCTGTGTAAACGCAGCCTTTGTGTCCCTGTATGCCAGGCCTGGTTCTCATGTGCCCCTGCCCAATTCTCCATGTGTCACTGTACCCCTACTGAGCCGACCCAAACCAAGCTGTATAGTGTCTGGAACCAAAAATACCCAAGCTAGCACAGCATGGTTTGGATCAGCATGTTATTGTGAAAAGGGTTTACGTGTAGTCCCTTATGTTACCCTGTCTGCCTGTACTGGACTAGACTGGACTGGACTGGACTGGACTGGACTGTACTCACAGACCCCAGGCTCGCTGCAGGTGAGAGAGCCGTCTTCGGGCACCAGGTGAGTGTTGTATCTCTGGCTGGGAACCACCTCCAGCATCTGCCCTGCGCTCTGCCTCTGCCCCATCTTCCCCTTCAGAAACACCCCAAAGCCGATGTCTGCCCCATCACTGGAAAACTGCCACCTACATGAGACACACACAGGAAACAGCAGGAATAAATATTAATGGATTAGCTCACACTATTACACACACTATACACACTACACACTACACACACTATACACACACTACAAACTATACATACACAACACACACTACACACTATACACACACTATAAACACACACAACAATATACACACTATATACACACTATACACACACTACACACACTATACACAGCGAGGTAGAGAGAGAAAGAGAGGGATATAGAGAAAGAGAGGTAGAGAGAGAAAGAGAGAGAGAGCAAAAGAGGGAGAGAGAGAGAGAAAGAGGGATAGAGAGAAAGAGAGGGATAGAGAGAAAGAGAGAGATAGAGAGGGAGAGAGAGAAAGAGAAAGAGAAAGAGAGAGGTAGAGAGAGATAGAGGGGGGAGAGAGAGAAAGAGAAAGAGAGGGAGCGAGAGAAAGAGAGAGAGAGAGAAAGAGAGGTAGAGAGAGAAAGAGAGAGAGAGGGGGGGAAAGAGAGAAGGAGGGATAGAGAGAGAAAGAGAGGGATAGTGAGCAAAAGAGGGATAGAGGGAGAAGGAGAGGTAGAGAGAGAAAGAGAGGGAGAGCGGTAGAGAGAGGTAGAGAGGTTAATAGTTGCCCACTCACCGGAGCACACAGCCAGGGTAGAGTATCTCGTACTCTAGCTGCTGTGAGGAGCCTCGGTTGACTGTTAGACACTGTTCATAATCCACCTTCACTGACTCCCTGACGTAGTAGGAAGCAGGCACTGGCCCTGCATAGTGGATCTGGAACACATTTATACCCAGAGTTTGAGGATGGATGGTGTGGGGCTATCTGATCAAATGCTCTGAAAGTCAACAGGAAAATGTTTAGGGGAAGAAACAAGTTTGAGGGCAGAACTTCTAAGGAAATAAAAAAAGAAAGCCTTACTTACTACTATGAATATGTTTCTGAGGTTTCATAGTTTCGAAATAAGAGTCCAGAGTATACGCTTCTGAGGTCCATTGTTTATTTATTTGCATAAAAACAAGAACAGCAAAAATAATTGACCACACTGACTGTCCTCATTCTACTGTCTGTTCTATTCTTCCTCTGTAGTAACCCTAAACAGCCACGAGAGGGAGCCCACAGCCCTCAGTGTAACAAAACACATCACATTTCAAAATCAAATGTATTGGTCACATTCCACATGGTTAGCAGATGTTATTGTGAGTGAAGCGAAATGCTTAAGCTTCTAGTTCCGACAGTGTAGCAATATCTAGCAAGTAATATCTAACAGTTCCACAACAAATACCTAATACACACAAATCTAAGAAATGGAATAAGAATATATAAATATTTGTATGAGCAATGTCATTATCAGAATGGCATAGGCTAAGATGCAATAGATAGTATAGAATACAGTATATACATATGAGATGGGTAATGCAAGATATGTAAACATTATTAAAGTGCCATTATTAAAGTGACTAGTGTTCCATTTATTAAAGTGGCCATTGATTTTCAAGTCTGTGTGTAGGCAGCAGCCTCTCTGTGCTAGTGATGGCACAAAGAGAGCCCTCAGCCCTCACCTCAACTAAACACATGAGAGGGAGCCCTCAGCCCTCACCTCAACCAAACACATGAGAGGGAGCCCTCAGCCCTCAGCCCTCACCTCAACCAAACACATGAGAGGGAGCCCTCAGCCCTCAGCCCTCAGCCCTCACCTCAACCAAACACATGAGAAGGAGCCCTCAGCCCTCAGCCCTCACCTCAACCAAACACATGAGAGGGAGCCCTCAGCCCTCAGCCCTCACCTCAACCAAACACATGAGAGGGAGCCCTCAGCCCTCACCTCAACCAAACACAGTTGGAAGAGTAAAACATGTTGGTTCCAGCAGTAACTGAAAGCTACCAAAAGAGGGCAGTAATGAGTGGTATATTCCATGTGAGTGGAGGGAGAGAAAGATGGAGGATGATGGTTCACTTCAACCATGAGGTGGCAATTAGCATCAGTCCACAGTCAATTCACACAGGACCATCACATGTCTGGGATAACACAGGACCATTTCAGGACCATTACATGTCTGGGATAACACAGGACCATTTCAGGACCATTTCAGGACCATTACATGTCTGGGATAACACAGGACCATTACATGTCTGGGATAACACAGGACCATCACATGTCTGGGATAACACAGGACCATCACATGTCTGGGATAACACAGGACCATCACATGTCTGGGATAACACAGGACCATCACATGTCTGGGATAACACAAGACCATCACATGTCTGGGATAACACAGGACCATTACAGGACCATCACATGTCTGGGATAACACAGGACCATCACATGTCTGGGATAACACAGGACCATTACAGGACCATCACATGTCTGGGATAACACAGCAAGCCATGGGGAATGTTGAGCTCAGCACTAGTGATGCGGTTATATCCATGGGGCGGGGGGGTTTAGGAAGGAAAAAACAAACTTTACCGATGTCAACTAGACTGAAGCATTCATTCTATTGATGTATGTTATTATTCTGATGAGCAAGGGTTTATTTAGTCTTCTAGGGCAACATACAGTGTAATGACAGAAGAGAAGCTACCTATCTAAAAAGGCTTGTCAAACAACCGTTCCGCCATCTCTGCCTGTTCAGCGCATTTTCTATATGTGTGTTTTAGGGTCGGGTGCGGGCCTCAGATTTTCACTTAATCAAATATAATCGTGCGGTTGCGGATGGGTTATTAGCAATTGCGGGTGGTTGTGGGTGAACAAACTGCTGACCCGCGCACATCACTACTGAGCACGTGTTCAGACACAAACGGGCCCAAACGCATTTGTGCCACTGCCAACGGTAAACGTGTTAAAAATGACCTTCAACTTTGACTGACTGTTGCATAATCTGCCTTTACTGTACTGTACAGTACTGTACACACATACCCCCTAATCTAATCTCTCTCTACAGTAAATAGGTGATAGATGTCTGCATAACCTTCCAGTGCCTCACAGTCACAGCAGAAGTTGCAACATTCTACACATAGAATGTAGAACTACTAGAACCTGTGGAAGTTTTGACCCTTGACATGATAATACTAATAAAATATATCTGATGAGACTTTGGTCTGAACTAGGCCAACAAGGCGTTGACCTAGTTCAGACCAAAGATCTCATCAAATACATTTGATTTGTTTTGTCATGTCTCTACATGCCTCTCTTTGGACTGAGCATCAGTTCTTCCCGTTCACAGAGAAGTCAACAAGTAGGAAATGCTCCTCCGAGTACCTGACCTAAACACTACAAATAAAGTAATGGGCTAGCCAGAAAGTCAGGGACTAGCTAGCTACCAATGATAAAAAAAGCGAACTAAATTCCTGTTCACATGTTGAAAATGGCTAACTGACTCAGCTGAGTAAAAATGGAATGGAAGTAGAGAGTGTCAGTCCTTAGAGTCTTCCTGAAGATTCCAAAGTCATTCCAAAAATACTCAAAGATTCCAAGAGTTCTATGAGATTTTCCTGGGCCTCATTTGGGATGACAAAGACTTGTCCTCCTCTTGCTCCCCATCTCTGGTCAGGAAGACATCTCTACCTATGTATCTACAGAGACATCAGACAAAATATAAATTTTTCTGGGTAATGAAATTACCAATTTATCAGTCAGCATGTGTCTGCCCAAGCCTGCATCTAGACCAGACTAACAACTGCATCTATTGGCATGAAGATGACTAGAGGGCCATTGGGGGTGGTGGCCAGCAGCGAGATCCTAGGTGAAAAGGCAGGACTGAACTGTAGAGCAAGAAGAAGGAGATCCACGACAGCGACATTGTCTAACAGAAATACCTAATCACCATCGGACTGTACCTGTTGAAGCAGACCAGGAGGAAACCATCTGGAGCTCCTATAACATCTCAGCAACCAGAAGGAATTAAGAGCCTGTCAAGGCTGGTTGTAAATCGTTTCTTGATGCTGTACAGTCCACAATCTCATCGGATCACCCATAAGGAGTTCAACTGTCCGGCAGAGACTCCTCATCTAGCCCCACTGGCAGCAGCATGTTGCTTAGGAACAGGAGTCCTACCTCCTGCATCTTGTGGTCACAGGCAGCAAAGCAAAGCTGCTCTCATCTCACCGCCTGGTGTCTAGTATGCTGCATTTGGAGTCCTTCCTACTGCAAAACCACTAAGGCAGGTGTGGAGAAATGACTAAATGCTGAAACTGCTAGTCAGAAATGTAGTCGCCATGTACGAAAAACAAAAAGCGCAAAAAAAACGACTTAAGAGCAGCAATGAGTACAGCATTGAACTCTCCAGCCTATCATTTCAGCTGTGGCAACATGAGAACGGGGGTCATGACCCCCTCATTAAAAAAGCGTCCCACTTCCTGGTGGTGTGAGCTCACCTTGTTCCTACAGCGAGGGTCCCCGTCAGGGTCGGTGAGTTTCCCTCCGTACGCGGCAGGAAGCTGCTCCGGGTCTATGTAGTTCATCAACACCTCCTGCCAGTTGGCTGCACAACACACGGGTGAGGAGAGAGAGAGAGAATGATGTTACCATTTTACATTTCAGTCATTTAGCAGAAGCTTATCCAGAGAGGCTAACAGTTAGTACATTCATAACCTTCATCTACATGTAGGGTTAAGCTGGGTAGAGTTCAGGACGCTGCAACCATATACAGTGCTATGAAAAAGTATTTGCCCCCTTTCTAATTTTCTCTACTTTTGCATATTTGTGATACTGAATGTTATCAGATCTTCAACCAAAACCTAATATTAGATAAAGGGAACATAAGTGAACAAATAACACAACAATGACATATTTATTTCATAAACAAAGTTATGCAACACCCAATTCCCCTGTGCGAAAAAGTAATTGCCCCCTTACGCTCAATAACTGGTTGTGCCACCTTTAGCTGCAATGACTACAACCAAATGCTTCCTGTAGTTGTTGATCAGTCTCTCCCGTCGCTGTGGAGGAATTTTGGCTCACTCTTCCATGCAGAACTGCTTTAACTCAGTGACGTGTGGTTTTTCAAGCATGAATTGCTCGTTTCAAGTCCTGCCACAACATCTCAATTATACTTTATATATATAATATTAGGTTTTGGTTGAAGATCTGATAACATTCAGTATCACAAATATGCAAAAGTAGAGAAAATTAGAAAGGGGGAAAATACTTTTTCATAGCACTGTACATACTGTATGTATTCACAACCTATGGAGTGTTGCTAATAGAAATGTAATAGATAGAGCTGACAATTCTATACTCAGCATTCTAGAACAGTATATATTTATGGAAACATTCCGATAAGGAAGTGTCTCACCCCCCAGGATGATGATCTTGTTGCGGGTGATCTCACTCAGGAAGTGCTTGATGAGGTTGTAAGCCACAGGGAAGAGCTTGGGGGCTGAGGAGAGGTGGAGAAGAGAAAAGGCCATGTAAACGACAGTATGGTGCGATACACTAGTGTCTAATACAGGTTTAAGAGATGTGAGACACACAACACAGGTAGGTTTACCACGGTGATACTAAGACGTTTCAGAATTTTGTTGTAGCCCTGAACTTTCTCACCCGAGTCACATAATCAAGGGCTTGATGATTAGTTGACAAGTTGATTCAGGTATGCCAGCTCTAGAAATAGTTCAAATACCTGGAACGGCTGGGGGTCCCCGAGGAGAGGTTTGAAAACCCCTGTGCTAGTGGTGATGAAACTTACCTTTGATGACAAACAGTCTCTTGAGGCCCTCTGGGTAGTTGTCTTCAAACATGGTCAGGATCTGTAGAGGTACAACAACAACACAATGATCACACAGTATCATCACATCACATTCCCACTCTGGATTCAGCAGAACAGTGTGTGTGTGTGTGTGTGTGTGTGTGTGTGTGTGTGTGTGTGTGTGTGTGTGTGTGTGTGTGTGTGTGTGTGTGTGTGTGTGTGTGTGTGTGTGTGTGTGTGTGTGTGTGTGTGCGTGCGTGCGTGCGTGCGTGCGTGCACCTCTCCGTAAGTCTCGATGGCAGGCTTCCACAAATGTTTGAGACCCAGACCATCACAGTCATAGATCATAGTGATGGCTTCTACATGTCTCCCCAACTACAGCAGAGAGAGAGAGACATAGACAAAGGAAGAGAGAGAAAGATGGAAGGAGAGAGAGAGAGAGAGAGACGGAGAGAAAGAGAGATTGAGAGAGAGCGCAATGGAGAGAGTATCAAAGTATCATCTCAAATCAAATCATCTCATATCTGGATGACAAAGATTCTAGACAGGAACACTTCATTAGTGGTATCTAATCTCAGTAAGGTTAGTGCCAGGAGTTTGTATCTAATCTCAGTAAGGTTAGTGTCAGGAGTTTGTATCTAATCTCAGTAAGGTTAGTGCCAGGAGTTTGTATCTAATCTCAGTAAGGTTAGTGCCAGGAGTTTGTATCTAATCTCAGTAAGGTTAGTGTCAGGAGTTTGTATCTAATCTCAGTAATGTTAGTGCCAGGAGTTTGTATCTAATCTCAGTAATGTTAGTGCCAGGAGTTTGTATCTAATCTCAGTAAGGTTAGTGCCAGGAGTTTGTATCTAATCTCAGTAAGGTTAGTGCCAGGAGTTTGTATCTAATCTCAGTAAGGTTAGTGTCAGGAGTTTGTATCTAATCTCAGTAAGGTTAGTGTCAGGAGTTTGTATCTAATCTCAGTAAGGTTAGTGCCAGGAGTTTGTATCTAATCTCAGTAAGGTTAGTGTCAGGAGTTTGTATCTAATCTCAGTAAGGTTAGTGCCAGGAGTTTGTATCTAATCTCAGTAATGTTAGTGCCAGGAGTTTGTATCTAATCTCAGTAAGGTTAGTGCCAGGAGTTTGTATCTAATCTCAGTAATGTTAGTGCCAGGAGTTTGTATCTAATCTCAGTAATGTTAGTGCCAGGAGTTTGTATCTAATCTCAGTAATGTTAGTGCCAGGAGTTTGTATCTAATCTCAGTAAGGTTAGTGCCAGGAGTTTGTATCTAATCTCAGTAAGGTTAGTGCCAGGAGTTTGTATCTAATCTCAGTAAGGTTAGTGTCAGGAGTTTGTATCTAATCTCAGTAAGGTTAGTGCCAGGAGTTTGTATCTAATCTCAGTAAGGTTAGTGCCAGGAGTTTGTATCTAATCTCAGTAAGGTTAGTGCCAGGAGTTTGTATCTAATCTCAGTAAGGTTAGTGTCAGGAGTTTGTATCTAATCTCAGTAATGTTAGTGCCAGGAGTTTGTATCTAATCTCAGTAAGGTTAGTGTCAGGAGTTTGTATCTAATCTCAGTAAGGTTAGTGCCAGGAGTTTGTATCTAATCTCAGTAAGGTTAGTGCCAGGAGTTTGTATCTAATCTCAGTAAGGTTAGTGCCAGGAGTTTGTATCTAATCTCAGTAAGGTTAGTGCCAGGAGTTTGTATCTAATCTCAGTAAGGTTAGTGCCAGGAGTTTGTATCTAATCTCAGTAAGGTTAGTGCCAGGAGTTTGTATCTAATCTCAGTAAGGTTAGTGTCAGGAGTTTGTATCTAATCTCAGTAATGTTAGTGCCAGGAGTTTGTATCTAATCTCAGTAAGGTTAGTGTCAGGAGTTTGTATCTAATCTCAGTAAGGTTAGTGCCAGGAGTTTGTATCTAATCTCAGTAAGGTTAGTGCCAGGAGTTTGTATCTAATCTTAGTAAGGTTAGTGTCAGGAGTTTGTATCTAATCTCAGTAAGGTTAGTGCCAGGAGTTTGTATCTAATCTCAGTAAGGTTAGTGCCAGGAGTTTGTATCTAATCTCAGTAAGGTTAGTGTCAGGAGTTTGTATCTAATCTCAGTAAGGTTAGTGCCAGGAGTTTGTATCTAATCTCAGTAAGGTTAGTGCCAGGAGTTTGTATCTAATCTCAGTAAGGTTAGTGCCAGGAGTTTGTATCTAATCTCAGTAAGGTTAGTGCCAGGAGTTTGTCCTGATCAGGTCATACTGTTGGTTCAGTAACAACTCCAGGCCCTCCACATATGAATGAAACCCTCTCATACCCTCTCAGACTGCAGCTCACACTCCTTCTGCAGAATCTCACAGTCTCTGATCTTAGACTTGATGAAGTCCTGTTTAGACGCTGAGAGGAAGAGTCCCTTGGGGTCCACGGGGCCGATGACATCCCACCAGATGGGGCTTCCCTCACGGTCGTACCCACACATCCCACCTGACAGGTACTTCTCTATCACCTGGACACAAATACCATGGTAACATACTGCAATTGCCATGATAACACATTATTAATACCATGGTAACGCAATATTAATACCATGGTAACACACTATTAATACCGTGGTAACGCACTATTAATACCATGGTAACGCACTATGAATACCATGGTAACACACTATTAATACCATGGTAACGCACTATTAATACCATGGTAACGCACTATTAAGACCATGGTAACACACTATTAATACCATGGTAACGCACTATTAATACCATGGTAACGCACGATTAATACCATGGTAACACACTATTAATACCATGGTAATGCACTATTATACAGTCAAATATTTCAGTATTTAGGCCTACATGGTATTTTAGGAATGTGGTAATAAGTCAGTTGAATGAGGGTTACAAGAGATTGGTACCTCTGGAGGCTGCCATTCTGTGGTGATTGTGTCTGCTTTCATGTGTTTCCTGAAGTCAAGGTGCTGAAATAAAACACGATAGAACATGAGTGGCCCAAATCGTTTTCTACATGTAATGGCATGTCCTTTGCACCCTTCTCCCCCTCCCCTGTCCCTCTCTCTTACACACACGCTCACACAGACACAGGTTTGTGTGTGTCAGGAGGACAGCGAGCATAGTGAGTTAAGTGGATCAGTAGATTTAGACTGCCAGAGTGACTAATACCTGCATAAATACCCCCATCAGCATGAAAGGGATATCAAATACCACATGACATAATGGTACAGTAGGCTTGGCTGAATTGTTTAAATGGGATGAACGTTACGGATTAGGCTAAATGCCATTTTGTAAGCAGCACTTTTAAGTGACACAATCCCTGATATTTTCCATGGGCTTTCCCCCACATTATTTCAGATGACTTGTGTGAGACTGGCTGGACAAACCATTGGTCACACTAGGGCTAGTCTAATGGTACCAATGAAAATATACAACAGATATATAATAGTCATATAGCTACGTGTTTCAATTAAAATAACATAGGAGAGGAGCGGGGTAGACTTGGAGGGTTACCTTTCTCAGCATGGCCTCTGATTTGTTGACATTGAAGTTCCTGGCTGAGAGGTGAAAGAGAAGGGGGAGAGAGAAAGAGAGAGGAGAGAGAGGAGAGAGAAAGAGAGAGGAGAGAACGAGAGAGGAGATAATTATTATTATTATTATTAACGAGAGAGGAGAGAGTGGGTGTGAATAATAGCTATGGTTGTAGATTACAGCTGATGGTGATTTGGGTGTGTGTTTGTGTGTGTGTTTGTGTGAGTGTGTACGTGTTTGTGTGTTTGTGTGTATGTGTGTGTTTGTGTGTTGTGTGTGTGTGTGTGTGTGTGTGTGTGTTTGTGTGTGAGTGTGTATGTGTATGTGTTTGTGTGTTTGTGTGTGTGTGTGTGTGTGTGTGTTTGTGCATGTATGTGTGTGTGTGTGAGTGAGTGAGTGAGTGTGTATGTGTTTGTGTGTTTGTGTGTGTGTGAGTGTGTGTGTTCGTGCATGTGTGTTTGTGTGTTTGTGTGTGAGTGTGTGAGTGTGTGTGTGTTCGTGCATGTGTGTGTGTGTGTGTGAGTGAGTGAGTGAGTGAGTGTGTGTTTGTGTGAGTGTAGTGTAGTGTAGTGTAGTGTGTGTGTGTGTGTGTGTGTGTGTGTGTGTGTGTGTGTGTGCTGTTATTCAACATGTAACATCTGAGGGACATGTCTATTTGAGAAACACAGAGCATCTTTTTTCCTCCACAACTAAAAACATGATCAACAGATAACTACTAGCAAACAAACAGGAAATGACCCCAAGTCCCCTTTTCATTCATGAGAAGACAACGAAAGGCACTGGCTGCGTCCAAAATAGCCCCCTTTTCCATATTTAGTTGACTACTTATGGGCTCTGGTCAAAAGTAGTGCACAAAAGAGGGAATAGTGTGGCATTTGGGACGCACCCTGACTCGGTCAACCCTGGCTGCGACTGTGTGACTGTATAGTATTCGTTTCCATCAGGGGTTGGGCCTAATTTCAATTGAAGGCAGTCCATTCAGGAAGTGATTTTGAATTTTACATTCAGAAATGTAAAACCTTTTGAAATAAATAGCTTCTACTTTTCAATTTATTGCGAAGTCATTGAAAATAAATGTCGTTTTTTCGATGATTGAATTGTAATTTTAGTTTACTTCCTGAACGGACTGCCTTCAATTAGAATTGGCTGACATCCTGGTTTCCATCTCTCTTTATATACCCGGACATTGCATTTATTCCTCACTCCGGGTTTCAGCCAATGAGCAGGGCAGGGCTGGTGGTGTCACCATGACAACAGACTATAACTAGCCTCCATTAAAGATGGGAATCCGCACCAATGGCCGCCCCACCACCATTGTTATTGTTTTTGTTGCCAAGCTGAGCAGCATCGCGATAAAAACAATTGCTGCACATCTTGTGCTCTTCTATCGCTTGTGCAATGATCAGAGGGGAAAAACAGTGTTGGTTGTTTGCAGTAACTTCTTTGTTGTTGTAATATTGCAAACAGACGTGGCTGTTTCACCATGAAGGATTCCAGCTTGAAGGGTCCTTTAAGAGATTAAAAGCAGCCAGTCGCTTGCCTGAGGCTTCCTTCCACTGTGTGCCAAAACCTTACATCAGACCTCCCTCTTACAGTAGCAGCACTGTTCAGTACTGACCCAGAAGTACTGACCCAGAAGTACTGACCTAGAAGGGAGAGGAGGGGACGCTAAGCAGCCTATCTAATACTCTAGCTAAGGTGATTAAGTGGCCAGCTGACAGCAGCGGTCAGTCACTGGCTGTGTCCCAAATGGCATGCTATTCCCTATATTGCAATAATAGTGTTTAACATGATTTTTGAATGACTACCTCATCTCTGTACCCCACAAATGCTATTATCTGTAAGGTCCCTCAGTTGACGAGTGAATTACAAACACAGATTCAACCACAAAGACCAGGGAGGTTTTCCAATACCTCACAAAGAAGGGGCACCTATTGGTAGATGGATAAAAAAATAAAAATAAAAATAAAAAAAGCAGACATTGAATATCCCTTTGAGCATGGTGAAGTTATTAATTACACTTTGGATGGTGTATAAATACACCCTGTCACTACAAAGATAAAGGCGTCCTTCCTAACTCAGTTGCCGGAGAGGAAGGAAACCGCTCAGGGATTTTACCATGAGGCCAATGGTGACTTTAAAACAGTTACAGAGTTGAATGGCTGTGATAGGAGAAAACTGAGGATGGATCAACAACATTGTAGTTACTCCACAATACTAACCTAATCGACAGAATGAAAAGAAGGAAGCCTGTACAAAATCGAAGTATTCCAAAGCATGCATCCTGTTTGCAACAAGGCACCAAAGTAATACTGCAAAAAGTGTTGCAAAGCAATTCACTTTTTATCCTGAATACAAAGTGTTATGTTTGGGGAAAATCCAATACAACACATTACTGAGTACCACTCTCCATATTTTCAAGCATAGTAGTGGCTGCATCATGTTATGGGTATGCTTGTAATCGTTAAGGACTGGGGAGTTTTTCAGGATAAAAAATAAATGCAATAGAGCTAAGCACAGGAAAAATCCTAGAGGAAAACCTGGTTCAGTCTGCTTTCCACCAGACACTGGGAGATGAAATCACCTTTCAGCAGGACAATCACCTAAAACACAAGGCCAAATCTACACTGGAGTTGCTTACCAAGAAGACAGTGAATGTTCTTGAGTGGCGGAGTTACCATTTTGACTTAAATCTACTTGACAATGTATGGCAAGACCTGAAAATGGTTGTCTAGCAATGATCAACAACTAATTTGAGCTTGAAGAATTTTGAAAATAATAATGGGCAAATGTTGCACAATCCAGGTGTGGAAAGCTCTTCGAGACTTACCCAGAAAGACTCACAGCTGTAATTACTGCCAAAGGTGATTCTAACATGTATTGACTCAGGGGTGTGAAGCCTTATGTAAATTAGATATTTCTGTATTTCATTTTCAATAATCTGCAAGAATTTCTAAAAACATGTTTTCACCTTATTATGGGGTCTTGTGTGTAGATGGGTGAGACTTTTTTTTTTTTTAAATCCATTTTGAATTCAGGCTGTAACACAACAAAACATGGAATAAGTCAAGGTGTATGAATACTTTCTGAAGGCACTGTAGTTATCACGTTTCACATTGGATTTATGAACTACCAAAAAGGAAGATGTTTTTAATTCTGACGCTGCTCTGCACACATAAGCTCGTTAGCTAGCTAGTGAGCTCTGGTCCAACGTTAAGCCAACTCTCTGAATTTCAAAGACATTAAAAGTTCCTCGATAGAAGCCGCTCCTCCGTAGGTATAATTCTGTGGGGCCTAATTCAGATAAGACATGTCATAACAAGATACCCAGCGCTTCAAGCCAAGCCTCCTCCTCCATCCTCTCTCCCCACCAGCAAAATGTCAGTCACATCTCGCGCCCTACACTCTGTCCATCGCACACGTAAACAACTAGGCTATAGCTTGCCCGCTCCATATAGCGAGCTGCTTTATCCACTGATTGGTGGATAATTTAATGTCGACCTAAATGTAAAAAAAAAAAAGTGATTTCAGAGGTTTAAAAAGGAACATAAAGGAATGATATAAACCGGTACTTTTTAGGGGAAAATTATGGTTCTATTCAGAACGAAATGACTGGAAAATAAATGAGGTTCCAACCCCTTGTCTTAGCTCTTCAGGGCTCTAAAGCGGACCTTTTTTAAAAGGAGCACGTGTGCTTAAGGTGAAAAATGTAGGCGCACACAAAGAACTTTAGGAGCACATGAAAAATATTTCAGGTTATAAAGCTAAAATCCGTAATTTTTCTAGCGCACTGGTGGTCCTAATATCAAAATTCCAGGTCACACAGCAAAATACTTAAGGTTTATATGAGGGTAAAATGGTTGCGCTGTAATGCTCTTATTGCAGGACTTTGACTGTTGGGAAATCACTTCCCAGTCAGCATATTGTGCATATTGAATATTCAAATTGCACTTTACAGCCTAACCTATGGACTGTGCATCCATGAAATGGGTTATCAGCCTACTCAGTAACACCCACAGAACACAATTAGCTCTGAATGGTCAATACACAACGGCTGCATTTAGACAGGCAGCCCAATTCTGAACTACTGTCCTGGTCTTCTACCTGCTTCACCAGTTGTCTCAGCCTACCCTGCAGAGCCACCACCATTGAGGACTCTGCCTCTGCAGTGCCACCCACCATACCATCTGAATACGCCCAGTACAGCAATGTCTTCAGCAAAATCAAAGCCTCCACTCTGCCACCACATCGCCCAGGGGACTGTGCTATTGACTTACTCCCTGGAGTGTCCCCACCGAAGGGCCGTGTTTACCCCCTATCTATCCCGGAAAATGAGGCAATGGAGAACGACATTGGTGAAACACGCAAACGGTTTCATTCGTCGTCCTTCTTCTTCCCCGGCTGCGTCCAGCTTCTTCTTCATTGGAAAAAAGGACGGTGGTCTCCGTCCATGTATTGATTACCGTTCCCTGAATGACGTCACGGTCAAGAACCGTTTCCCTCTTCCTCTGATCCCAGTGACCCTTGAACAAGTGGGCCGCGCCAACATCTATACAAAACTTGACCTGCGAAGTGCATATAACCTTGTCCGTATACGTGAAGGTGACGAATGGAAGACAGCCTTTATCACCGCACGAGGGCACTACGAATACCTGGTCATGCCCTACGGCCTTACTAACGCCCCCGCCGTCTTCCAATCCTTTAGGAACTAGGTTTTCCATGATGTGATCAACCGCTTTCTCATCGTCTACATTGATGACATCCTGATTTACTCCCACTCCCTGAAGGAACACATACAGCATGTACAAAGGGTTCTTCAACGGCTCCTTGACCATAACCTTTATGTGAAGACTGAAAAGAGCACCTTCCATGTACCTCGGTAAACTTCCTCGGTTTCGTACTGACACCTGGAGGGGTCAGCATGGATGAGAACAAAGTCACCGCCGTCAGTAACTGGCCCAAACCCACCATCCTTAAGGAACTCCAACGTTTCATTGGGTTCTCCAACTTCTATCGCCGGTTAATTCGGAACTTCAGTTCTACTGCCACTCCCCTCACTGCCCTTACCAGCCAAAGGACCCTTCAATGGACTGATACCGCACTGACTGCTTTCAACACCTTGAAACGCCTCTTTACCTCAGCTCCTGTCCTTCGCCAACCTGATCCGACCCTTCCTATCACCCTGGAGGTGGATGCCTCCGAAGTAGGTGTAGGAGCCATACTCTCTCAGTGGGTGTGAACACCTCCAAAATCACATCGCTGTGCCTTCTTCTCCGGGAAGTTATCTAGACAAGCCCGCTGGGCTCTCTTCTTCACACGCCTCCATTTTCATGTTACTTACATCCCTGGAAAGATCAACGTAAAAGCTGATGCTCTCTCCCGCCAGTTTGACCTTCCGACCAGTAACTTAGACCCTACACCCATTCTTCCTTCCTCTTGCATTATGGGACCGGTACTATGGGAGGTTCACTCTGCCATACAAATAGCCCTAACCTCAAACTCAGTTCCTCCTGAGACACCAGCTGGGAAGAGTTACGTACCAGCAGCTGTTAGACCCCAACTGATGCAATGGTGTCACACATCCTTGGGGTTAGGACATCCGGGCATTACACGAACCACCAAACTTCTAGCCCGTAAATTCTGGTGGTCCTCACTGGCATCCGACGTAAGGGATTACGTACTCTCCTGTCCAGTCTGCGCCCAAAACAAAAGCCCTCGTCATCTCCCTTCCGGTAAGCTTCAACCTTTGCCAATCCCTCACAGACCAT
The DNA here is from genome assembly GCF_020615455.1 of Coregonus clupeaformis. Taxonomy (NCBI): domain Eukaryota; kingdom Metazoa; phylum Chordata; class Actinopteri; order Salmoniformes; family Salmonidae; genus Coregonus; species Coregonus clupeaformis. The sequence goes on along the minus strand of NC_059209.1, from coordinate 34,332,305 downwards.
GGTCCCACATAGCTGTTGACTTCATCACAGACCTTCCTGAATCCTCTGGTAACACCACCATCCTTGTCATAGTAGACCGTTTTTCAAAAATGTGTCGTCTGGTTCCTCTTCCTCATTTACCAAACACCATGGAATTGGCTGAGTGTATGTTCCAGCAGGTGTTCCGTCTGTATGGGATTCCGGAGGACATCGTCTCTGACTGCGGTCCCCAGTTTGTCTCCCGGGTGTGGCGAGCCTTCTGTGACCGACTGGGGGTCGCCCTCAGCCTCTCCTCCGGGTTCCATCCCCAGACCAATGGGCAGACGGAACGCCTGAACCAAGAAATAGGGAAGTACCTCCGCCAACAATGTTCTGCCTCTCCACACGACTGGAGTTGGTATATGGCCTGGGCCGAATACGCTCAGAACTCACTCATGCCTTCATCCCTCCGCCTTACTCCGTTTCAGTGTGTCCTTGGTTACCAACCCCCAGAAACGCTTTGCCGACAGACGCCGCCGACCTACGCCACTCTTTCACCCCGGACAGCGTGTGTGGCTCTCTACCAGAGACATCCGGCTCCGCCTCCCCTGCAAAGTTCTGTCCTCGCTTCATTGGTCCCTTCAAGATAACCCATCGCATCAACCCTGTCACGTACCGCCCCCAATTACCCCGTCAGCATAAAATCTCCTTGTCCTTCCATGTGTCTCTGTTAAAACCGGTCACCTACAGTCCTCTTCATCCTCCAGTCTCAACCCGCAGTGCGCCCCCACCGTTGGACATCGGAGGGGAACCTGCCTACGCCATTCAGGCCATCCTTGATTCCAAACGCCTGAACGGTCGCATCCACTATCTAGTGGACTGGGAAGGTTATGGGCCTGAAGACCGGTCTAGGATCCATGACCAGGACATCCACGACCCAGAGATAATTCAGGCATTCCACCATAACCGTCCTCGGGGTCGACCCCCGAACAGACCCACTGGACATCAGCCTCGACGCAGAACATCAGGTCAGTCCACGACCGTGTCGAACCAGCCTGCCGGACCTCGCCCCCGAGGTAGGCGGCCGCCTCTGCTCCCCCGCCCGCCCACTCCACCCTCCGGTTCTTAGTCAATCTTGTGTTCTTGAACGTAGCCCTGTCTTTCATTTTTGTTCATTGATTTCACCTGTGTTAGTTACTCACCTGGTCTCATCAGCTCCTTATTTAGTTCAGTTCTTTCTGTTTGTGCCTTGTGAGGTATTGTTCGTTTTGACTCTACTAAGCCTTTTCATAGCTCGTTTGTGAGAACCAGTAATAGTCTTCAGTCCTAGTTTTGATTTGCCTTCCTGTGTATGACCATTGCCTGCCTGTGACCACGATTCCTGCCGCGCTCTGCGTGAATCTACACCTTTTTCTCCCTGAGTTTTCATTACACAATGGTGTAGCCTAGAGGCGTTAGATATCACTTTGACTATTATTGATATCTCCATATCAATGATGTGAATCCTGCTGCTCCCTCATTTATTTACACCTTACTCGAGGTTGTTGTAGATGGCTGTTCACAAATGTATACAGTAGGTGTATTTTAACCCAATAATGGTTGAATTGTGTCACGCTCTGGCTCCGGGACTTTGTATGTTGAGCCAGGGTGTGTTCGTTTCGTTGTGTTCTGTTTGGTTGGGTTGTTCTATGTGGTTGTATTTCTTTGTTTGGATGAGTGACTCCCAATCAGAGGTAACGAGTGTCAGCTGTTTGGCTCGTTGTCTCTGATTGGGAGCCATATTTATAATGTCTGTTTTCACCTTGTGTTTGTGGGTTTTTGTTCCTTGTCAGTCATTGTCTGAGGACGTTACGTATCGTTTATTGTTTTGTATTCGTGTTTGCACTTTACTATTAAAGTATGTTCGCTCAACACGCTGCGCCTTGGTCCTCTCTAACCAACGATCGTGACAGAAAAACCCACCTTAACCAGATCAAGCAGCGTGACGAGGAGAGAGGATGGACGTGGGAGGAGATGATTGCGAGTCTGGCAAGAGGGAGAGAGGCCTGGGCCACGGGGAGGAGAGACCCCCAGGAAATTTTTAGGGGGGGGCTCACGACGTCGGGGCAGCAGGTGTACGGGTTAGAGCGGTGCAAAGCGTTGGCAGAGAAGGCCGCCAGGTTAGGGGGGCCACTGGGCACAGAGGAGAGGGAAAGTGTGGAGGCACGGCGAGAGGTACTGGGGTGTGTTACCAGTCCGGTCCGGCCCGTTCCTGATCCCTGCGTGGGGCCAGTGGTGTGTGTCCCCAGTACGGTCCGGCCTGTTCCTGCCATTCCCACCAAGGCAGTGGTGCGCGTCGTCAGCCCAGCCCGGCCTGTTCCTGCCATTCCCACCAAGTCTGTGGTGTGCGTCGACAGCCCGGCCCGGCCTGTTCCTGCCATTCCCACCAAGTCAGTGGTGCGGCGTCGTCAGCCCAGCCCGGCCTGTTCCTGCCATTCCCACCAAGTCAGTGGTGCACGTCGTCAGCCCAGCCCGGCCGGTTCCTGCCATTCCCACCAAGTCAGTGGTGTGCGTCGACAGCCCAGCCCGGCCTGTCCCTGCTCCACGCACCAAGCCTACGAGGTGCGTCGCCAGTCCAGCCCGGCCTGTCCCTGCTCCACGCACAAAGCCTACGGTGTGCGTCGCCAGCCCAGCCCGGCCTGTTCCTGCTCCACGCACAAAGCCTACGGTGTGCGTCGCCAGCCCAGCCCGGCCTGTCCCTGCTCCACGCACAAAGCCTACGGTGTGCGTCGCCAGCCCGACCCGGCCTGTTCCTGCCACTCGCACCAAACCAGGGGTGCGAGTCGCCAGCCTGGTCCAACCCGTTTCTGCTACTCGCACCAAGCCAGGGGTGCGAGGCGTCAGCCTGGTCCAGCCCGTTCCTGCTACTCGCACCAAACCAGGGATGCGAGTCGTCAGCCTGGTCCAGCCTGTTCCTGCTACTCGCACCAAACCAGGGAATGGAGTCGTCAGTCCGGTGAGGCCCGTTCCTGTTCCACGCACCAAGCCAGGGGCGCGTGTCGTCCAGTCCGGCTCCGACCAGCGGGGCTAGACAGGACCAGGGGTACTTTGGGGGGTTGGAGAGGAGGTGGGGATCAGGGCCGGAGCCAGAACCACCGCCGAGGAGGTATGCCCACCCAGCCCTCCCTTGTTTAGCCCTTATTGAGGCGCGGTCGCAGTCCGCGCCTTTAGGGGGTACTGTCACGCTCTGGCTCCGGGACTTTGTATGTTGAGCCAGGGTGTGTTCGTTCGTTGTGTTCTGTTTGGTTGGGTTGTTCTATGTGGTTGTATTTCTTTGTTTGGATGAGTGACTCCCAATCAGAGGTAACGAGTGTCAGCTGTTTGGCTCGTTGTCTCTGATTGGGAGCCATATTTATAATGTCTGTTTTCACCTTGTGTTTGTGGGTTTTTGTTCCTTGTCAGTCATTGTCTGAGGACGTTACGTATCGTTTATTGTTTTGTATTCGTGTTTGCACTTTACTATTAAAGTATGTTCGCTCAACACGCTGCGCCTTGGTCCTCTCTAACCAACGATCGTGACAAATTGAAGTTTAAGCTGCATATAAATCATTGTTATCGCGACCAGTTGACAGCCAGTGAAAATGTGCTCTTGCAACAGCTGCATAGTGCAGATCCCAGCCAATGGAACAGAAGTTTGAGGGAGTTCCTCTCTTTCTAAACTCCTCCGTGGTATTGTGCAACACACATACTGTCAAAAACTAGTTTAATTTAAGAAGAACACGAGTGAGGCTTTTATTGCGTAATCTAATTTGTGCTGGTTCAAAAGAAAGTCCATAGGCCTAACGGATACATGCTCTAACTTGCACACTTTTGATAGACCTAAACAGCTGCAAATAATTGAGATATCAATGTGTCACCAACAAAAACTTAAACAAAAGGCCTATAGCAAATGCAGCATATGGCATACATTTTTTCACATGCAAATAGCACTTCTCGATAGTGCTCAAAGCATGTCATTCCATAAGAGCAGCATTTATTTTTAAACTCAAAACAATGAGCCCAATCTCCATGACGACAGAATAAACATAACAGAGTAGGCTAATAAGTCCTTCGTTTTTGGGTTATGTTCAGGTAAAACAACTTGACTAATCTATATTTCCAAGTCCTATTCTTGAAGAACAAGGGGTAGTTAATGAATTGGAATGACTTGAAATCTGACAGACTTGGGTTTTTCATGTGAAGATGGAGCCTAATCGTATCATTATCTGTGTTGAAGTAGAAAGCAATAGGTATGAAGCTTAAATAACCCATAAAGTTAAACGCAACATCCATTTATGGCCAGCTATGTAAACGCTAACATTGATTTATCCTGCATTAGACGTTGTTCTATTGGTAATATATATATTTTTATGTTATTCTAATGCCTCTTAAGGGGAAAGTCCTCTAAAAGTATCTGAAAGTAATCAGATTACGTTACTGAGTCTGGGTAATCCAAAAGTAACGTTTTCATGATTACTATTTTTGACAGGTAACTATTAGTGCTGAGCGATTAACCGAAATGTTGGTTATTAAACAACTAATTGACTGATGTCAATTCAATTATTTAAATTCCTTTTTTTCTCCCCCCATTTATTAAATTTTTTCCCACTCAAGATACAAACCGATACACACAAACAACTCACAGACGACGACCACATCCCACCTACCCAGACCCACACGCTCACACCCCAATTCCCGGTGCCTGCACCATTGTCCACCACCCGGCCTTAAATTGTACCAATTTGTTTTTCTCGGTCTCTACTGGAAAATACATGATCTAAGTGACTGGGCTCCTTTGAGTGGTAAGGCGAAAGCAACCAACTGTAGACAAAGGTCTAGGAGTGAAGTCAGGGGAGGTGCATCTGTGACAGACACTGATATGGTGTTCCAACGGCAAGGCTCAGTGTTATAAAAGTGTTTCTTTATTTCTTTAATGTCAGAATAAACATGTCTCCAACCCCATATCAAACACTCACAACCTGAAAATATGTGTGTGTATAGTACAATCAATTGGTGAGAGAGAGAGAGAGAGACTCAAATATCACATTCATTTGTACATATCCACTGTATACATGAATTGCGACAAAGTTGGTTCCTGTTTGAGTGACATCTTTGGTCATGTTCCTGTGGGTCAAACAAAACCACCCTAATGATGGGTTGACAATAGAGCTACCCATAATGCTGGCGAAGCCTGCAGGGTGAAGCTGGTGAAGAGCAACTGTAGAAACTTGCAGTCAAAACTAAATGTTCCTTTGATCACATGATTTTTGTAAAGTTCATGCAGTCGACATGTAGGCGCAAGTCGGACAATTTTTATCCCCATAATGCAACACACTTTGAAAGGCGACTTGACAAAAGTGATCCGCCCATTGATAGTTAGTATTCAGCAGTTATAAAAGTATGCCTTATTTACTTTGAAAAAAATAGTGATTTTGTCAGACAGCATAGGCAGCAGAGATTTGATGATTAAAGTCATCAAATAAAACAAATGTAATATACACAACAACTGAAATATTTGATTAAAGTAAAGTAATGTGAAGGTTAATAAGTAATAAACATAATGGACAGTCACTACCATCATGGGACTTTATTAATTGCTTTATTCTGTGTCGTTACAGCATTCAACCCACATAATGCATAGTGCATTTAATGTATAAAAAAAAAAAATATGAAACAGAAATTGAAAACCGTGATTATTTTTTGTATAATCAAAACGAAGCCAAACTAACCTAAAAAAGCACAAATCGCTCAGCACTAGTAGCTGTAACGATTTACATTTAGATCCACAGGCCTATAAATGGGGGGCCGTGGGCCAGTTGCCCAGTTGCCCATACCTGGTCTAGACAGACACATCACTGACCATTACCTCTGAGTGATGTTGCTATGCAAAGCCAGACTTGTTCAATGTTTGCGTGGAAGAAGAAGAAGAAGAAGAAGAAGACAAAGAAGAAGAAGAAGAAGAAGAAGAAGAAGAAGAAGAAGAAGAAGAAGAAGAAAATAAGAAGAAAAAGACGAAGACGAAGACGAAGAAAGAAGAAGAAGAAGAAGACGAAGACGAAGACGAAGGTCAACGACCTCTGGGTTCACCCTGTGTTTCTGTCACACGAGTCACAATAGTGTCTGTCCCCTGAAATCTGTTGGATGAAGTCTACAGTAACACAGCTGCATATCTTGCCTAGTTAAATAAAGGTTAAATAAAAAATAAATAAAACATCTTTATTCTCTAAACAAAACGTCACATTGATTTCCCATGTCATGGCTCTTTCACACAGCAGCAGGTGACTGGTGCAATAATTTGCCTTGGATTCAAATGTCCTTCCACTCTTTTTAACCCTTATTTTACCAGGTAAGTTGGCTGAGAACACATTCTCATTTACAGCAACGACCTGGGGAATAGTTACAGGGGAGAGGAGGGGGGGATGAATGAGCCAATTGTAAGATGGCGATGATTAGGTAGCCATGATGGTATGAGGGCCAGATTGGGAATTTAGCCAGGACACCGGGGGTTAACACCCCTACTCTTACGATAAGTGCCATGGGATCGCTCAGCTTTTAAAGAACATCAGTGAACCATGATAATTGCCCTCTCTCCCTTGAAACCTGTTTTACAGGTTTAATGTGCTTTGCCCTAGATAACAATGATAACAATGATTCACTGAGAGCCTGTGTGAGTTCAGTCCAGTCCCATCTAGAACAAGCAGCAGCTACTCTTCCTGGGGTCCACAAACACAAAACATGACAAGTAACAAAACACTGGTACACTAACAGAAAATGACAGTCACACAAATTTAAAATACTAAAGAACTAAAGAATACAAACAATACTCTCCCTCTCTGTGTTACTACAACCTGTCCCTCTCTGTGTTGCTACAACCTGTCCCTCTCTGTGTTGCTACAACCTGTCCCTCTCTGTGTTGCTACAACCTGTCCCTCTCTGTGTTACTACAACCTGTCCCTCTCTGTGTTGCTACAACCTGTCACTATCTGTGTTGCTACAACCTGTCCCTCTCTGTGTTACTACAACCTGTCACTCTCTGTGTTGCTACAACCTGTCCCTCTCTGTGTTGCTACAACCTGTCACTCTCTGTGTTGCTACAACCTGTCCCTCTCTGTGTTGCTACAACCTGTCACTCTCTGTGTTGCTACAACCTGTCCCTCTCTGTGTTGCTATAACCTGTGACTCTCTGTGTTGCTACAACCTGTGACTCTCTGTGTTACTACAATCTGTCACTCTCTGTGTTGCTACAACCTGTCACTCTCTGTGTTACTACAACCTGTCACTCTCTGTGTTGCTATATGTCCCTCTCTGTGTTGCTACAACCTGTCACTCTCTGTGTTACTACAACCTGTCACTCTCTGTGTTGCTATAACCTGTGACTCTCTGTGTTGCTATAACCTGTCACTCTCTGTGTTGCTACAACCTGTCCCTCTCTGTGTTGCTACAACCTGTCACTATCTGTGTTGCTACAACCTGTCACTCTCTGTGTTGCTACAACCTGTCACTCTCTGTGTTGCTACAACCTGTCACTCTCTGTGTTGCTACAACCTGTCACTCTCTGTGTTGCTATATGTCCCTCTCTGTGTTACTACAACCTGTCACTCTCTGTGTTACTACAACCTGTCACTCTCTGTGTTGCTATAACCTGTCACTCTCTGTGTTGCTATAACCTGTCACTCTCTGTGTTGCTACAACCTGTCCCTCTCTGTGTTGCTACAACCTGTCACTCTCTGTGTTGCTATAACCTGTCACTCTCTGTGTTACTACAACCTGTCCCTCTCTGTGTTGCTACAACCTGTCACTCTCTGTGTTGCTATAACCTGTGACTCTCTGTGTTGCTACAACCTGTCCCTCTCTGTGTTGCTACAACCTGTCACTCTCTGTGTTGCTACAACATGTCACTCTCTGTGTTGCTACAACCTGTCCCTCTCTGTGTTGCTACAACCTGTCACTCTCTGTGTTACTACAACCTGTCACTCTCTGTGTTGCTATAACCTGTCACTCTCTGTGTTGCTATAACCTGTCACTCTCTGTGTTGCTACAACCTGTCCCTCTCTGTGTTGCTACAACCTGTCACTCTCTGTGTTGCTATAACCTGTCACTCTCTGTGTTACTACAACCTGTCACTCTCTGTGTTGCTACAACCTGTCACTCTCTGTGTTGCTATAACCTGTCACTCTCTGTGTTACTACAACCTGTCACTCTCTGTGTTGCTACAACCTGTCACTCTCTGTGTTGCTATAACCTGTCACTCTCTGTGTTACTACAACCTGTCCCTCTCTGTGTTGCTACAACCTGTCACTCTCTGTGTTGCTATAACCTGTCACTCTCTGTGTTGCTACAACCTGTCCCTCTCTGTGTTGCTATAACCTGTCACTCTCTGTGTTGCTATAATCTGTCACTCTCTGTGTTGCTACAACCTGTCCCTCTCTGTGTTGCTATAACCTGTCACTCTCTGTGTTGCTACAACCTGTCACTCTCTGTGTTACTACAACCTGTCACTCTCTGTGTTACTACAACCTGTCACTCTCTGTGTTACTACAACCTGTCACTATCTGTGTTACTACAACCTGTCACTCGACTACAGACCACTCTAACAACATCCATGTCCAAGCTAAACAGCTTGGTTTCTAAATTGTTTCTCTCTTTCTCTAAATCTTCCCCCCAACCCCCAACCGACAACTGAAGGCATTTACCGTATGCAAGTGTTGTAAGTTCCCTAAAGGTCGGTTACTATTTGAAAAGCTGTTGGTTACTTCTGTGTTGCAAAACTATGGAGAAATACAGGTTTCCACTGCATAAATTGTTCCGTTGAAAGTACAATCTCTGTGCCTGCGTGTTCAGTGTGACCATCAATGTGACCTCTTCAGTAGCCTATCCCAGTAACCCAGCTAGACCTGAGAGTTTGTCCATAGCCAAGCATGGTCTTATTAACAGCCTTACAGCTCACATAGCATAATATTATATTATTCCAACTCCAAGCTTACCACCATGCCATGATGAAGATACAGGCGGTTATAGTTAGCCTCAGTCTCCCACCAACTTTAGTTTGCCTCACCTCTGAGCCAGCGCAACAGGAAGTGGTCATGATGAGCAGGAAGTAGAGGAAGAACGTCCTGAATCCTCTCTCGAAACTGCCCAAGGATGAAATGGGGTGGCAGTGAGAGAGAGAGAGAGAGAGAGAGAGAGAGAGAGAGAGAGAGGCCAAAGGTGTGTTAGTGATGGACAAGTGTTTAGTTGTAGAAATGAATGAAAGCACATTATATGAAATGAATTGTTATAAGAAAATCACTGACACTTGTCTAAAATCACATGCAAGCCACCTCAAAGTCTGTGTGGAAGTTAATCTATTCTTACACATTAAACAAAGCGCATAGGTCCAAATAAATTCAATAGTGTGACTTCTGAGGGAAATGCCTCTTTTCAATCATAGGTTATAAATCATAATAATAAGTCCACTAGAGAGTATTCTCAGATATGTTCATAGTCATGGCATGGTTGGTTCAATCGCTATTGGCGACAGAAAATCGAATATCCAATATGAAACTAATTTGACCTCGGTGCTCTCGCCTACACTCCAACAGTAATTTGATATCTCTGTGAGTAGCAGCGCATTTACGTGCGCAGGCGATGCAGATTAGGGTCGGGAATTATAGCCTATTCACGTCGCAGTTGGAGCAGCTTTTGCGCTGTTTCTCCTGCATGTTGTTGGAAGACCAAGGTAAAAGTAATATGAAGTTTGGGACACAGCAGTTATGCTTTTTGATCATCATAGATTGATTTAACGTGAGCATTCTTCTCCAATAAACAAATGACTTGCACGAACACGTGGTTTTTCTTTAGGCATTTTAGTTTGACGTTTGCCAATGTGAAACCAAATTAAAAACTAGGCCTATAGCTCAGAACTGTGTGTGAAAACGCCCTTACAGAGAAACTCCAGGGAGAACGACATGATGAAATAATATTCTATTGGTAGTTACAATTAACTGTAGCCATATGTTTTCTACAGATAACCTTGCACGAGGACTGCAGCCAACAATCTGTAAACAGGCTTGCCTTGGTGGGAAAGATATGAAGGTTCCAGATGTTACTTTTCTCAACAGCGTCGACGATTGTCAGTCACATCGACAAACACAAACAATTGCCACACATATACAGAAACGTAGCCTACAATACAGATATTCACCTCTTCCAATGCACCAGCCTGCTTCGGGCTGAGGTCGCCAACCCTGCCGCTCATCACGTCCGTCAAAGGACACACAAAAAAAGCTATTTTTCTTCCGTCAATAGAAGTTGAAGAACGACACACTTTGCTGTCCCAGTTGCAGTCGGTCTGTCACGGTATAGTACTGTATGATGCTGCTCGACGAGGGCGCTGTTCTCTTCTCCATCCCTGTCTATCAAGTTGTAAATATGTCAACTCCAGAGGAAACACCCATTTAAGTGACAGCATCCAAAAATGTTACGTCACTTAGCAGACGCTCTTAGCCAGAGCAACTGGGGTTAAGTGCCTTGCTCAAGGACATATTGTTCACCTAGTTAGCCCGGGGATTCGAACCAGCAACCTTTATGTTACTGGCCCAACGCTCTTAACCGCTAGGCTACGATCAGCATTCACGTTGTACAATAGATTCATTCAAAAATAAGAATGAACCATGCCATCCATCACATGTTGTATATATAGATTTTCTATTGTGTTATTGACTGTACGTTTTGTTTATTCCATATGTAACTCTGTGTTTGTTGTTTTTATCGCACTGCTTTGCTTTATCTTGGCCAGGTCGCAGTTGTAAATGAGAACTTGTTCTCAACTGGGTTACCTGGTTAAATAAAGGTGAAATAAAAAACATACAAAATATACAAACTTGGGTTAACAAATGTGTTTGCAAACATTGCCGCACGAGGGTGATGCGTGCAAGTTGGTGGCAGAACAATAGGTGAGTTCTTATAGAATGCCAGCAAAAGAAGCCTCTATTTACATGTTGCTTATGAGTGCATTTCACACTACTTTTGTATTCTAATTGGATTTTAAGGCTCGTATGCATGTCCTGCTTAATATAATGTGTGTGACATCATCGCAAATCAACTGCATTATACTTAAAAAACACTTCAACTTCCTCCAGTAAAATGGCACTTCGGCTAGCTTTTGCTACAGGCTATATCAATGAGCGTTACCATTATAGCTAACAACTGCTGCCCCAAAATAGTTATTTTGCAAAGATCACAACCAAATATAATCTTAGCGACTGTTCAAGCAAGAATCAAAACATCATTGTAAGCGTTTGAGAACCCAAATAAGTTATTTTGTTTAGAAGTAATAGGCTATGTGTACTGGAAAAGAGTCTATAGCTTTGCAACAGAAACATCAAACGCAAAACAAAAAGGGTCTGTATGCTTATGGATATTTCCTATTTTCTTTCATCTAGGCAAGGCCAAACAAGAATGAATGTTTTATAATTTTTCTAGTACCCAAAACGAAAATTGGATATGAACTTGTTTTCTCGTTTATGGTTTCCAAATTGGGCATTGAGTGTAAGAAAACAAATAACACAAAATGTATCCAATTTTTATTTTTATTTTAGTTCATACCTGGAAGTACACGCCCCCTAATATAATATTCAAGAGAATAGCGGGTGTGTTTACAGTGTGGGTTGAGCTGCAGTTTTAGCAGCACAGACAGGATTGCCATGTTCGCGGCTTCCCCTAAAATTGGTCTACTTTGAAAATGATGTTGCGGGTGAAAATGTATTGGTTGCGGGTTGCGGGGTTTTGGGCTACTTCTAAATTGCACCGTGGTTGCCATGGCATTTGTCTTTATTTATTATCTATTAATTTCACTGTGACCTGTGACCTGTCACCTGCTGCTGACTATCAGGCAGTGAGGCAGGCTGCTGTTGCTGAGTGAGTGAGTGAGTGAGTGAGTGAGTGAGTGAGTGGCGGGGAAGGAGATTCATATAGTCATTGGAAGGTAGGGGCGAGCCGGTGGTGAAACAGAAGAGTCGTTGTCTGTTCTTTTGAGTTTTGATGTTGAGTCTTTGCCCGACAAAGTGATGTTAGGATATATAAGTTATCCTGTACAAGCTTTTGTGCCGAATACATTACGTTGTTACAGGTGTCAAGCTTATGGGCATGTGGCAGCAGTGTGTAGGAGGAAGGTTCCTAGGTGTGAGAAGTGTGCAGAAGGGCATGAGACAAAGGAAGGTGTAGCATTGGGGAAAGTAGTGGTATGTGTTAATTCCAGGCTGTATCACAACCGGCTGTGATTGGGAGTCCCATAGGGCGGCGCACAATTGGCCCAGCGTCGTCCGGGTTTGGCCGGTGTAGGCCGTCATTGTAAATAAGAATTTGTTCTTAACTGACTTGCCTAGTTAAATAAAGGTTAAATTAATAAATAAATAAATATTGTAGGGGTGCCCATGGGGCTGGGGATCAGAAATGTCCTGTGTGAGAGAGGCAGGTTAAGGTTTCCAGGGTAAGAGTAGTGCAGAAGTTGTCATATGCTGAGGCAGTGAAGAAAGTAGAGGAAGATGGATCAAGGGGAGGGATCCTGAGAGGAGTGGTGTGAGTGGTAGATCTGTACCAGTACAGAGGGATAAACCAACAACTGATATACACTACCGTTCAAAAGTTTGGGGTCACTTAGAAATGTCCTTGTTTTCCATGAAAACATACATGCAATGAGTTTGAATAGGAAATATAGCAAAATGCATAGGAAATGTAGTCATTGACAAGGTTAGAAATAATGATTTTTAATTGAAATAATAATTGTGTCCTTCAAACTTTGCTTTCGTCAAATAATCCTCCATTTGCAGCAATTACAGCCTTGCAGACCTTCGGCATTCTAGTTGTCAATTTGTTGAGGTAATCTGAAGAGATTTCACCCCATGCTTGCTGAAGCACCTCCCACAAGTTGGATTGGCTTGATGGGCACTTCTTACGTACCATACGGTCAAGCTGCTCCCTCAACAGCTCAATAGGGTTGAGATCCGGTGACTGTGCTGGCCACTCCATTATAGACAGAATACCAGCTGACTGCTTCTTCCCTAAATAGTTATTGCAGAGTTTGGAGCTGTGCTTTGGGTCATTGTCCTGTTGTAGGAGGAAATTTGCTCCAATCAAGCGCCATCCACAGGGTATGGCATGGGGTTGCAAAATGGAGTGATAGCCTTCCTTCTTCAAGATCCTTTTTACCCTGTACAAATCTCCCACTTTACCACCACCAAAGAACCCCCAGACCATCACATTGCCTCCACCATGCTTGACAGATGGCAACAAGCACTCCTCCAGCATCTTTTCATTTGGTCTGCGTCTCACAAATGTTATTCTTTGTGATTCGAACACCTCAAACTTCGATTTGTCTGCCCATAACACTTTTTTCCAATCTTCCTCTGTCCAGTATCTGTGTTCTTTTGTCCATCTTAATCTTTTCTTTTTATTGGCCAGTCTGAGATATGGATTTTTCTTTGCAACTCTGCCTAGAAGGTCAGCATCCTGGAGTCGCCTCTTCACTGTTGACGTTGAGACTGTTGTTTTGCGGGTACTATTCAATGAAGCTGCCAGTTGAAGACCTGTGAGGTGTCTGGTTCTCAAACTAGACACTCTAATGTATTTGTCCTCTTGCTCAGTTGTGCCCCGGGGCCTCCCACTCCTCTTTCTATTCTGGTTAGAGCCAGTTTGCGCTGTTCTGTAAAGGGAGTAGTACACTGCGTTGTACGAGATCTTCAGTTTCTTGGCAATTTCTCACATGGAATAGCCTTCATTTCTCAGAACAAGAATAGACTGACGAGTTTCAGAAGAAAGTTATTTGTTTCTGGCCATTTTGAGCCTGTAATCGAACCCACAATTGCTGATGCTCCAGATACTCAACTAGTCTCAAGAAGGCCAGTTGTATTGCTTCTTTAATCAGCACAACAGGTTTCAGCTGTGCTAACATAATTGCAAAAGGGTTTTCTAATGATCAATTAGATTTTTAAAATGATCAACTTGGATTAGCAAACACAACATGCCATTGGAACACAGGACTGATGGTTGCTGATAATGGGCCTATGTATGCCTATGTAGATATTCCATTAAAAATCAGCCGTTTCCAGCTACAATAGCCATTTACAACATTAACAATGTCTACACTGTATTTCTGATCAATTTGATGTTATTTTAAAGGACAAAAAAAATGCTTTTCTTTCGAAAACAAGGACATTTCTAAGTGACCCCAAACTTTTGAAAGGTAGTGTATGTTTCAGTAAGATTGGATTTTTAGCATTTATAGCAATGGTTATCAACTGTACTGCAGGGATGGAATGTACGTCGCAGAACATTGAGCTTGTAGTGGCAGCTGCAGAGAGGTATTTGGATGTGCGAGACTTGATGTCAGAAGAGTTACAGGGTGTGTTAAGTGGTGGTGTCCCATCCTTTCAGGCTGTTGGCCTGAAGTAGGACTAAATAGATTTAAATAGAGGACTAGGGTGGTGTTTATTATTTTTTGTATTACATTTATTTTTATTTTTTTGTGAGTGTAGTGTTAGATGGTAGGGTATATATATATATTTTTTCAAGCACAGTAGAAGGGAGTTATACTCAAGTCTAGTGGGTGACGGTAATGCAACATTTATTGGATGCCAACCGCCGTTAAACCTAATCGAAGAAGAAGAAGAAGAAGAAGCAGAAGGGCGGGGTGTGTGTGTGTGTGTAGTACTGTTGAGACAGAGAGCGCTTCTGCTGCAGGCAGTTCAGCTGAGTCACGTCAGTGAGAGCAGCACGCACACATCATGAAGTCATGTGAGATTCAACAACGAACAGCAGCACTTGCTAGCTACATACTTCTCCCTCAAAATTCTTATTTGCTTCGTTCTTTGTATCCTGACTGCCCACAGTCCTACCAATCATTACAGCCAACACAGCAAGGGTTTCAGAGTGAGGGAGAGAGGATCGAACAATGTACTTTCTCTCTGGGTAGGTAGCTAGCTAGCTAACAAGTCAGACGAGAGAGGGAGCGACGTGCAGAGGTGAGGACAGAGGAACAAACCGATTTGACACGCTAGTTTACTGGCTAGACTTGATTCTACTGTCAGAATGGCAGGTAAATGGGGGAAATATTACAAAGACTGGTAAAGAGAACGGGGTATAATGGAATGGATTAAGAGCATCCCAGGAGATTACAGAAAAGCTTACTGTAGGTATTGATAGGAGCTCACCACGCCTATCTTATTTCTCATGCACAAACGGAGAAACGCAACAGAAAGGCTGCTCCATTTTCTAACGCAATAAAGTTTTTTTGACACAGGAACTACATTTGTAAGAGAGTAACAGTTAAACGATCAGAGTTACAGATGGTTGCATGCCACTCCAGCATTGCAACTGTAGATCACCTGGGATGTGTTGTTGAAGACATTGCAAAGAAAGGAATCAATATCCACAGAACAAAAATGCACAGCGCTCATAAATGCAGTTATAGGGCCTGCAGTGCATGAGGGACTAATAAAGGACATTGGGAATGAGCCTTACTCATTGTTGATGAAAGTACTGATGTCACAACAAAGAAGCGTCTGTGTGTGGTGATAAGACGCCACAGCAAGAAACTCTCTCAAAACACAAGAAAAACACAAGACAAAAGCAGGGTGAGTAACTTTTACAAGCGTTATTTGAGTCTACACACACGGTTCCTTCAGTCGTCTGTAAAGTCTCATTCCGCTTGTTTCTCTAACTCATCCCTCATTGTATTTCTGTCTGTTCCTCTACTCTCTGTCTCTGTTATGTGGTGATGAGAAATGGCAGCAGCACCAACTTGTACAGGGATCACCAGCATGCACCTCTCACTGGCTGGAACCCTGTTGCTGAGTGGCCCCTAAAGTCCAAGAAATGGCTTCAACCTGGTAGTGGGGCCCCTGGTTTGCCTAACTCAGCACTTTGGGGGTGAGCAGAACACAGACACTTCCTTCAGTCTTCTGTCTGTAAAGTCTCATTCAACCTGTTTATCTAACTCATCCCTCAGTATATCTCTCATTTTCCTCTACTCTCTGAAGAGCAGGACTGCCCAACCCTGTTCCAGGAGAGCTACAGTCCTCTAGGTTTTTGCTCCAACCCTAATCTAGCACACCTGATTCTAATAATTAGCAGGTTGATAAGATGCATCAGGTTAGTAATACCTGGGGTTGGAGCGAAACCTACAGGAGGGTATCTCTCCAGGAACAGGGTTGGGCAACCCTGCTCTAGATGGAGGGCTACTGTTTCGGTGAGTATATTTCGCTATACATTTATTATGAAATAAAATAATCAAAAAAGCAAACTTTTGGGGCTTTTAGATTTTTATACTCCAGTTTAAAGGAATACGATTAATGTATAGCAATGTGACTTGTATTAACACTTTCACAATGATTAACATTGTTAACACCATTTCACAAAATCGTTTTCTGAAAAAGAAATACCTCAACCATTCACTATCGATCACTTATATAGTTCAGTTTAAATCATTTGGTCTGATGAACCAATAACAAAGGGAGAAAGGCAGAGAAGCAATTTTACCATAAGTATTTAGATTGTCATTATGGAGACAAATGTGCAAACTCCTCTCTTGCTGCTGAAAAACATTTTGAGCTAGTTTTCAGGCCTTGTTGGTGGGTTTTAGGTGGTCATTGGGCTAGAAATGTTTGCTTGACCTGGCAACAATGAGCACAGAGAAAGGATTAGTTGTTTGTGTGACAGGAAGATCAAAATAGTAATGTTAGCTAAAATTCTTAATTTATCATGAAGTTAGTATGCCAATAGATGAACTCTACAAAAATGTAACAATGTTGGCTTGCACTACCTGGCTAGCTAACATTAGCCGGCTAAAGTTACTGCTGACTCGCTAGCAAGCTGGCTAACTGACTAGCTAGCAGGTTGACTAGCTAGCCAGACCTGCCTACTGACTATAGTCATGCTAGCTAGTGGAAGTAAGTTAGTCCCTCATGCTAGCTAGTAAGTCCCTCAACCTGCTACAATCAGAATGCTTGGACCTCAGCTGAGACCCTCCTCTCCTTCTCTGTCCTTCAAGGAAAGACCCTTCTTTACACTTCGTGTTTGGCATGATGCTCTCAAGGTGTGTCTCTTTCTTATGTTGTGTGGTATCACCTGTGATGACCCCTAGACACTTTCACATACAGTAGTTTGCCTCTGAATTGGTCCACATCAGGTTATTTACTTGTTACCTGTGTGTTAGAATACTGAATCCCTTTCACATCATTTGAGTGATCCCTCCATTGCCACATGTTTTCTCTTCTCTCCAGGATACATTAGGGGAAGTTGCTTTGCTGTTGGCACCAATCCCACGTTGCCAGGTGGCTGAACAACAACTACTTTATCCCCCTCATCCTAAACTTTGCTAACTCTTGTTCAACTGCTCTATGATTAAATTGGTTTAATTAAATGTTTACATTCGCTTCAAGTATGCATTTTTTTTTACTGAAAGATGACACTTGTATGGAGTTCAACATTTCAAAGGGTAAATTGAAGCACAAAGCCCATTTCCAGTTGGTTTTGGCTCAAGAAAACAAAGTAAAACACACCAATCCTTGTCCTAATTTCAACAATGTGTACCAATGTGGTATATCTGGGTTTTTTTTTTTTTTAGTAAATCTTGCTCATTTGTGCCCGTGGTCTGGAAACTCAGTCATATCTTTAGAGCTATTTTCAACTTCAGTATCCAGAATGTTCTGGCTGCTCCCATAGGATATAGTCATTCCAAAAGTGTACAACGCTGAAAGTAGAGTTTAGGTATAGAAGCTCTTGTATGGTGTTTGTCATTAGAGTTTTGGTGGGCACTATGCTGGCCCAAAGGTTCCATGGTCACAATAAAACTATACTGAACAAAAAGGGCCTGTAGCTCAGCTGGTAGAGCACGGCGCTTGTAACGCCAAGGCCCGGGACCACCCATACACAATGCCACAGGCTCTGTGTGCCGCGCCGGAGACCCATGGGCGGCGACAATCAGCGTCGTCCAGGGTGGGGAGGAATGGCCGGCAGGGGATGTAGCTCAGTTGGTAGAGCATGGCGTTTGCAACGCCGGGTTGTGGTTCGATAAAATAATGTATGTGCTAACTGTAAGTCGCTCTGGATAAGAGCTGAAATGACTAAATGTAAAATGTAAATGACTGTAAGTCGCTTTGGATAAAAGCGTCTGAAATGTTATTATTATTATTATTATAAATGCAACATGCTACAAATTCATTGGGCCCTAATCTATGGATTTCACATGACTGGGAATACAGATGTGTCTGTTGATCACAGATACCGTGAAAAAAAAAAAGGTAGGGGCGTGGATCAGAAAACCAGTCAGTATCTGGTGTGATCACCATTTGCCTCATGCAGCGCAACACATCTCCTTCGCATAGAGTTGATCAGGCTATTGATTGTGACCTGTGGAATGTTGGCCCACTCCTCTTCAATGGCTGTGCGAAGTTGCTGGATATTGGCAGGAACTGGAACACGCTGTCGATCCAGAGCATCCCAAACATGCTCAATGGGTGACATGTTGGTGAGTATGCAGGCCATGGAAGAACTGGGACATTTTCTGCTTTCAGGAATTGTTTACAGATCCTTGAGACATGGGGCTGTGCATTATCATGCTGAAACATGAGGAGATGGCGGAGGATGAATGCCACGACAATGGGCCTTTTTTGACGTTCGTTTTGGACTGATGCCCAACTGAGCATTCTACTAGGTGCCTCGTCAACGAGCGCTGATGAACATTGAATCAAAAGTGCATTACAGTGGCTTGGAAATACAACGCCATTCAAGTGGCAAATAATTTGTAGAAAAAAATCTTTTGATTTTGCCAGATTGACATTAGATGCAGTATAACGTTAGCTAAGATTGAGGGGAGGACACCGGATTTTAGCTAGCAACCATTAGCATTGGTAGTTATTTTTGACAAACTGTGCTAGCTAATGACAGCATTGCCATCTGTCTAAAGTACATTTGACGACTTGATAATGCTGGAAAAGTTGTTTCCTACTAAACATTTGACTACTTTAGCGATGTCATCGTATTCAGGCACTATAGTGTAATTTAGACTAAACAGTTTGTTAACATTATCTGCTCTAATTCGCTCACGAAACAGTAATTCAAGAAGATCTAAACGCATATCCCCATGAAACTGATTGAGATCAAACAATTGCCATGCAGACGCAGTTTGTACATCTCACTGGTAAAACGTGAAAAATGATCATTCACGATTGACAGTGACGATGCCATGGGCCATTTTGAAATTAGGTATGCCTAACTTGGTGTTTGAGGGTATTAAAAATATATATTATTGAGACACTGGGTGCGTTCGTAAATTCACTCTGGCTATCTACTCCGATTTCAGAGCACTCTCGTCTGAGTGTGCCAGAGTGCAGAATAACTGATGAATTTACGAACTCACGGGCCTCCCGAGTGGAGCAGTGGTCTAAGGCACTGCATCGCAGTGCTAGAGGCATCACTACAGACCCGGGTTCGATCCCGGCCTGTATCACAACCGGCCGTGATCGGGCCCAGCGTCGTCCGGGTTAGGGGAGGGTTTGGCCGGGGGGGCTTTACTTGGCTCATCGCGCTCTAGCGACTCCTTGTGGCGGGCCGGGCGCCTGCAGGGTGACCTCGGTCGTCAGTTGAACAGTGTTTCCTCCGACACATTGGTACGGGTGTTAAGGGCGGTTTGGCTGGTCATGTTTCGGAGGACGCATGACTCGACCTTCACTGCCCGTTGGGGGAGTTGCAGCGATGAGACAAGATCGAAATTGGGGAGAAAAATATAAATATAAATTTTAAAAAATATAATTTATGAATGCGCAACACCCGTTGGATATGACCTGTGTCAATAAACGTTGGCAAAAAAAGTAATGAAATTGTTGCCAGCAGCAGAGTTTCAGTCAACAACGCTCTAGATAACATGAAAACAGCCTAACCAGCTCTGCTAGGGCAAATAAAAAGGTCAGATTGAGGCGTTCTCTCGTGTGTCCTAGCAAGCTAGACAACTTTAGCCAGTTAGCTTGGGTGCTTGACGCTCTGAAATTTATGAACGCCCAGAGGTATGTTTTTATTCATCTAGGCTACACTGTCCCGCAAAATTATCCCGTTGTCCCATTTTTGGGCTATTTTAAATGTGGTCACGGACTTGACAAAAGTGATCCGCTCGAACACGCCCATAAAGTGGTGGTGAGGAGTTCCAGGGTTCTGACTAGAGGGAGTACAGCTGACCGGAAGTTACTTTTTTGTTGCAGGTTAGGAGAATTGACACAGCAAGTTAGGATAATTAACGTGGCAGGATAGGAGACTTAGGTTAAGGTTAGGAAAGGTTAGGGTTAGCTAAAATGCTCTCCTAACCTGCTACTAAAAGTCACTTCCAGTAGTAGTTGTACTCCCTCTAGTCACAACTGAGCTCCACAGAGTCCGGGAAGTAATTTAGCCATTAATTGTACACATTGGCGCTCTGTAGAGTTGCTATTGGGCGAGTTTTAGTGGTAAGCCGAAAGTAGCCGACCTCCGGGGACAACTTCTGCTGTTTCTAGGAAACGCAACAATGGCAGACATGGCATTCACCTTTGTATTGCCGATGAAGTGGATGCTATCAAAATTCCACTTCTCCTACACAAAGCTGAACATGCTCGTCGTACATTGAGGACTCATAATTTCTTGCCGAGGCCAGCGGAGTAAAAAAACTCATAATTATCCGCTTCCATTCAGTAAGCGCATAAAACTTCTTCGCCAGGCCAAATACAGTATATACACTCCTTTCTTGAAACATTAACCTAGTCATGGTGGACTGAAGACAGCGGTGCAGAATGCCTTAAGATAAAAACGGAATATTCAATATCTGTAAGTTCGACTAAATATTAGCACTTCACTCCACATACTCGTGGGCAATAACCTTCAATCTGGATAACAACACAAAACAAATTATAAGGCTAGAGAAATGTATCTACCAATATTATCAACACAGTCAACACCTAAACATGTCAGAGAGTAAGCATAGAAAACCAATCCCTAAAAGAAAACGAGACTCCTCAACGGACACAGACGATGTATGCTTTTCACCCCCGGGAACGGTAAGCGTAGAAACTGACTTGCTAAATGATAAACTGGGCATACTTGAACTAGTCAGTAAAGACATAAAATAAGTTGAAGGCGAGCCTCGAGATGAGTGACAAAAAAGCTGCGACAATTGAGAAAGAAACAAACAAGCTAAAAGGTGTCGTCAATAATATTGAAACAGACGTTAAAGAACTTAAGGAGAATATGTTTCTTAGAGAAGCTTTACTTGAAATACAGACTAGATATGAGAGAAAATCTGGTACTTACTGGTATCAAAGAGGATGAGGGTGAAGATCCTGAGAGTGTGGTTAAAGAATAATTTCTTATAGAGCACTGCAGATCCCAGGCGATACTGTCGACAAAATCAAACTCGAGAACGTGTACAACGTTTCAGACAGATATGAGCGCCCAATCGTTGCCAAATGTGCATTCTTTAAAGATAAAATAATGGTTAAAAGCCTGGGCAAAAGACTCGATGGCACGAAAATAGACATGAATGATCAGTTCCCTAAGGAAATTGCAGAATGGCGCAAAGTTCTGTACCCACTCTTCAAGGTGAATAGATTAAAAGGGAAACGTGTAGCTCTCGTGGTCGATAAACTGTATATTGATAACCAACTGTTCCCGAGACACCAAGACTACTCCATGGCTATTCTAAATAATACAAAGTTCCCATAGAGGAGTGGAATAACGGAACAACCAACACTATCCATGGTAGGGATTGTAATAAATAAATATATAGGAAAACAATCAAATACAACAATTGATAAAGAAAAACTACAAATACACTATATCATTCAAGTTAGGGAACGTTGTAAAATAATTAGTATTCGACTGTCTATATTATTTACTGTATAAATAGATAAGACAGAATTAGAAGAAAGGATCATTATTGAAATAATACATATATAAGGAACTGGAACACAAAAGTACTCAAAAGCCTGAAGTTAGGTAGGAATCAACATGGTAGAGATAAACACACAGCAAACAGAGGACGTAGACGGCACAGTATGTGGGTATGTGCGGGTGTATTGTGATGGAAGGTGGGGTGGGTGGTTTTGTGTTTGGAAAAGTGTGGTGAGTTAAGTGAGTGAAAAAGGAAAATGGTTGCAAATGCCAGAGCCTAATGTGTGTCTGCGAGGCAGGAGTTGTGACAGAGAGCTTTCAAATTTTGTGCAGCTATGGAATATACATTTTAAAATAAATGATATAGTTTATTTATTGTCCTATCGTGATGGAACGGTCCCCAACCCTATATACCCTAGACACCCACTTGAGCGACCCAAACACTAAGGAGAAGTCCTTATCTGTTTTATGGGCCTAATGCAAGTAGCCTATATGCTGCCAAGACAGAAAGATAAATGCGGTCAGAGACCCACTAAAGCAACACTGCCCCCTCAAGAGTCTGAGCCTGCCTGGCAGGGTTGGTCCTACAAAGCCAAAGCCCCCGGATTGGTGAGCATAATATACAAGGAATTTCTCAAAACTGCTAATGAAAACCTTGACGACCTTGTACCTAGCCGGTGGGGATTCCAGTGGGGTGACCCCACCCAGGTAGTGGTAATGCTGGCAACAACCCATGAAAATGTCGGTGGAAACGCTTTTATCCGCAAATATTGATATAATAACCATCAAATCGAGGTAAACTTGGAGTCACGCTATGACATGTTGTGTGGTCCTCCCACAACGACTCGGGAAACCATGCAGTTTAAATTAGGCTACAGATGAAATAAATGGTGAACTTCACAGGCTGGTGAAAGTGCAAGGTGATTGAGCTTGATGCTCCTTTCCAATAAATATTGAGGGTCTTAATCTGGTGACATGATAATCGATGCTTGGCTGCCATTTGACAAATAAAAATAATGTCCACAATAATAATCTCATCATGTAGGCTATACGTCTGCTCTAGCCAACAGTGTGCAGATAGCTCTGTTAGCCAATACCAGAATGGGAACACAAAAAAAAGTATGCACTCACTAACTATGTCGCTCTGGATAAGAGTGTCTGCTAAATGACTCAAATGTAAATATAAGGCACCATTTTTTTGTGAGAAAACAAATCAGAGTTGAAAATGCGATGGAAACCCATTTAACTTGTATTTTTTATTAGGTACATGGGAATGAAACCACAAAAGGTATTTTTATGTGCACTACGTCATCACGCACAGTCTTATCTGAAACAAGTCAAATTGATGGAAACATCTCTGGTGGGAAAATGGCATATTGTTTTTATGCAGATTGTTGAATATTCACATGAAAATCTGTCGCCAATTGGATGGAAACCTAGCTACTGATCCTAGACATTTAGCACGCAATAATGTAACCTAAATCAAGTGTAGGCCTATTATTTTTATCGATCGCGTATAGGCAACTCCAAAAGCCCGCGAGGTTGTGAAATATGAACAGGAAACATGCTTTTTGAAAATAGAAAATAATAGCAATCCTATCGGTATTATGATGAAGATACTTTCAATTTAAGAACCTACGTCTGCTCCCTAACAAAGCGGAGTGAGGTTAGGAAAGAGATTAAACGTGGATCAAAAAAATCATAGGCTTGGGCTGTTTCAAAATATCACTTTTTTATACGACAGTGTTTAAGTTCCCATGACAAGTTGTGTGCGAAAAAATGGGCCTGTTTGTAAGTGGGTCATATAAACATTTCCCATATTATAATTTGATTTTACAGGCAAAATACCGTAAATCCTATGTGAAAGCAGTATCACTGTACAATGATGTTACTGTATTCTCTCCCACCCTCCACCCTCCCTCTCACTGGCTGGTATGGTATGTGTATGTGTGATAGTGCATCTACCGGTACAAGGTGGTGACTAATGGTGGGAGTGTCTGTGTACATGTCAAGACCTGAGGTCTTTGAATCGGTCCTGGAATTCCATGTTTCTTTCTGTTGGATGTTTGCCTGAGGGACATGTGACCCCCTCTAAGGCATGCTCTTCCACACATACAGTGGGGGTAAAAAAAAGTATTTAGTCAGCCACCAATTGTGAAAGTTCTCCCACTTAAAAAGATGAGAGAGGCCTGTAATTTTCATCATAGGTACACGTCAACTATGACAGACAAATTGAGATTTTTTTTTCTCCAGAAAATCACATTGTAGGATTTTTTATGAATTTATTTGCAAATTGTGGTGGAAAATAAGTATTTGGTCACCTACAAACAAGCAAGATTTCTGGCTCTCACAGACCTGTAACTTCTTCTTTAGGAGGCTCCTCTGTCCTCCACTCGTTACCTGTATTAATGGCACCTGTTTGAACTTGTTATCAGTATAAAAGACACCTGTCCACAACCTCAAACAGTCACACTTCAAACTCCACTATGGCCAAGACCAAAGAGCTGTCAAAGGACACCAGAAACAAAATTGTAGACCTGCACCAGGCTGGGAAGACTGAATCTGCAATAGGTAAGCAGCTTGGTTTGAAGAAATCAACTGTGGGAGCAATTATTAGGAAATGGAAGACATACAAGACCACTGATAATCTCCCTCGATCTGGGGCTCCACGCAAGATCTCACCCCGTGGGGTCAAAATGATCACAAGAATGGTGAGCAAAAATCCCAGAACCACACGGGGGGACCTAGTGAATGACCTGCAGAGAGCTGGGACCAAAGTAACAAAGTCTACCATCAGTAACACACTACGCCGCCAGGGACTCAAATCCTGCAGTGCCAGACGTGTCCCCCTGCTTAAGCCAGTACATGTCCAGGCCCGTCTGAAGTTTGCTAGAGTGCATTTGGATGATCCAGAAGAGGATTGGGAGAATGTCATATGGTCAGATGAAACCAAAATAGAACTTTTTGGTAAAAACTCAACTCGTCGTGTTTGGAGGACAAAGAATGCTGAGTTGCATCCAAAGAACACCATACCTACTGTGAAGCATGGGGGTGGAAACATCATGCTTTGGGGCTGTTTTTCTGCAAAGGGACCAGGACGACTGATCCGTGAAAAGGAAAGAATGAATGGGGCCATGTATCGTGAGATTTTGAGTGAAAACCTCCTTCCATCAGCAAGGGCATTGAAGATGAAACGTGGCTGGGTCTTTCAGCATGACAATGATCCCAAACACACCGCCCGGGCAACGAAGGAGTGGCTTCGTAAGAAGCATTTCAAGGTCCTGGAGTGGCCTAGCCAGTCTCCAGATCTCAACCCCATAGAAAATCTTTGGAGGGAGTTGAAAGTCTGTGTTGCCCAGCGACATCCCCAAAACATCACTGCTCTAGAGGAGATCTGCATGGAGGAATGGGCCAAAATACCAGCAACAGTGTGTGAAAACCTTGTGAAGACTTACAGAAAACGTTTGACCTGTGTCATTGCCAACAAAGGGTATATAACAAAGTATTGAGAAACTTTTGTTATTGACCAAATACTTATTTTCCACCATAATTTGCTAATAAATTCATAAAAAATCCTACAATGTGATTTTCTGGATTTTTTTTCCTCATTTTGTCTGTCATAGTTGACGTGTACCTATGATGAAAATTACAGGCCTCTCTCATCTTTTTAAGTGGGAAAACTTGCACAACTGGTGGCTGACTAAATACTTTTTTCCCCCACTGTAGGACTGAGTTGTTGTAGTGGCACACTTTTTCAGTTGAGGTGGAATCATGGTGAGTGGCAATTGGCGGGGCGAGGTGACATGAATGACCACACACACCTCCACCTCTGGTCCTGGCCTGGCTATGGTTTGGATGTCTGGACCTGTATTTAACTGACAGGATGTGGTTCCTTGTTCTTCCAGGTCCAGAGGTTTCAGTCTCTCCCTGATTCTCTTCTCCCATTGGTTTCTCCTCTCTCTTTAGTCCTGTGTTCTGTTTGTCGTTCATTTGATGACGATGATGTCAAAGCTAATGATTCCATCACTCCAAATATTTGTGAATGGATTTGTCACATGCCAAAAATAAAGCTTGTTTGTCATTCTTCACTCACTCAGTCAGTTGACACTTTGGTTAAACTGAAACTACAAATCATATCGGACCAAATAAGTGAGGTGTTTCGTGTCCCTTTAAACATTCCACCAACAGGGCACTTGGCAACCAACAAAGTTCTGTTATCGTTGTTCTAATTATTGGCAGGAAAACTAGAATGTCTTTACTGATAGATAACAGAAAAAGGCCAACAGTAAATGGCGGTGACTCTCCCGGTAGAAAGATGATCTGACTGATGAAGAGGAGGACTCTGGGACTTTGGAAGGACCCTGGGTAGGGGTCATCAATCAGGGGTCATGACCATTGTCCTTTCACCTCAAGAATGGCTAAGCCCAGAGTCTTCCATCTATTGCCTTTCTTTCTTTCTTTTCTTCATTCATTGGCCACCAGCATCCCTTCTTGTACACACCATCCAGTTGGTCAGTTGGTTGGTCTCCATGGCAACACTTCCTGGTCAGTCATCAGAAGGGGATCATGCCTTTGTTCCTCTTGTAGCCGGACATTGCCCTGCGGTTGTTGTTGGTCTCTGTAGTCTGGCCCACCACACCTCTCTCTCTGGCGGGCTCCGGACGGTACCTGAGGAGGAGAGGAGGTGTTGAAATGGGAAACACACCTTGCTCATGAACAAACCTCAATTTAGGATGCCTCACATTGCAATTGCAAGACATGTTGCAGAACCTTTTAGGGCAAATACAGTGCCTTGCAAAAGTATTCATCCCCCTTGGCGTTTTTCCTATTTTGTTGCATTACAACCTGTAATTTAAATGGATTTTTATTTGGATTTCATGTAATGGACATACACAAAATAGTCCAAATTGGTGAAGTGAAATGAAAAAAATAACTTGTTTTCAAAAAATTCAAAACAATAAATAACAGAAAAGTGGTGCGTGCATATGTATTCACCCCCTTTGCTATGAAGCCCCTAAATAAGATCTGGTGCAACCAATTACCTTCAGAATTCACATAATTAGTTAAATAAAGTCCACCTGTGTACAATCTAAATGTCACATGATCTGTCACATGATCTCAGTATATATACACCTGTTCTGAAAGGCCCCAGAGTCTGCAACACCACTAAGCAAGGGGCACCACCAAGCAAGCGGCACCATGAAGACCAAGGAGCGCTCCAAACAGGTCAGGGACAAAGTTGTGGAGAAGTACAGATCAGGGTTGGGTTATAAAAAAAAATTCCGAAACTTTGAACATCCCACAGAGCACCATTAAATCCATTATTTAAAAAATTTAACGAATATGGCACCACAACAAACCTGCCAAGAGAGGGCCGCCCACCAAAACTCACGAACCAGGCAAGGAGGGCATTAATCAGAGAGGCAACAAAGACACCAAAGATAACCCTGAAGGAGCTGCAAAGCTCCACAGCGGAGATTGGAGTATCTGTCCATAGGACCACATTAAGCCGTACACTCCACAGAGCTGGGCTTTACGGAAGAGTGGCCAGAAAAAAGCCATTGCTTAAAGAAAAAAATAAGCAAACACGTTTGGTGTTCGCCAAAAGGCATGTGGGAGACTCCCCAAACATATGGAAGAAGGTACTCTGGTCAGATGAGACTAAAATTGAGCTTTTTGGCCATCAAGGATAACGCTATGTCTGGCGCAAACCCAACACCTCTCATCACCCGAGAACACCATCCCCACAGTGAAGCATGGTGGTGGCAGCATCATGCTGTGGGTATGTTTTTCCATCGGCAGGGACTGGGAAACTGGTTAGAATTGAAGGAATGATGGATGGCGCTAAATACAGGGAAATTCTTGAGGGAAACCTGTTTCAGTCTTCCAGAGATTTGAGACTGGGACGGAGGTTCACCTTCCAGCAGGACAATGACCCTAAGCATACTGCTAAAGTAACACTTGAGTGGTTTAAGGGGAAACATTTAAATGTCTTGGAATGGCCTAGTCAAAGCCCAGACCTCAATCCAATTGAAAATCTGTGGTATGACTTGAAGATTGCTGTACACCAGCGGAACCCATCCAACTTGAAGGAGCTGGAGCAGTTTTGCCTTGAAGAATGGGCAAAAATCCCAGTGGCTAGATGTGCCAAGCTTATAGAGACATACCCCAAGAGACTTGCAGCTGTAATTGCTGCAAAAAGGTGGCTCTACAAATTATTGACTTTGGGGTGGGGTGAATAGTTATGCACGCTCAAGTTCTTGTCTTATTTCTTGTTTGTTTCACAATAAAACATATTTTGCATCTTCAAAGTGGTAGGCATGTTGTGTAAATCAAATGATACAAACCCCCCCCAAAAAATCTATTTTAACTCCATGTTGTAAGGCAACAAAATAGGAAAAATGCCAAGGGGGGTGAATACTTTCTCAAGCCACTGTATCTGTATTCCCAGTCATGTGAAATCCATATTAGGGCCTTGTGAATTTATTTCAATTGACATATTTCCTTATAAAGAACTGTAACTCAGTCAAATCTAGCTAGCTAGCTAGCATGAGCAGCTGAGCTTGCCAACCATTCAGCTCGAGAGTTGGCTTGTAATTACTAGCAAGATACAATGCATTGGTTAACCCCATTAAAATCATGCAATTTTCTCATGACATTGTCCATAAGAGCAATGATAAACTCAATTCTTATTTTTATTTTTTTATCTACGGCCATTATGAGCCGTGCCACTGTTCTGTTTTGCAAGCAAGCGATCTGCGTGAGGGTAGCTGGAAGCGCCCAAACATGTTTACGTCGCACACGCGCAGCTCCACGTTCGGGGTGAAACGAATCAAGTTCAAGCTTTTATAAACCCCCATTACAATACCTCTTCATACCTCTGTGCCTAATAATACTTCAGAAATCAGCAAATGTCATGTATTATAAAAGGGTGGCAAAATAAATAATGACACATTTGGAAAAGCACAAGCTTTTGGTCACCCTTTAACTTATAAATGATCTGTTTAGAATGTGTGTATTAGTTCTAATAATGAGGACTTTATGAAGTACCTTTAACTTTATACATTGTAAATTGTGCAACAAAGTAGAGACATGAGTTAATTTAGGAAAATTGTTTATAAAAAAAAAAAAAAAACATGTTCCCAGCTCCCACAACACATTGCAAAAGGTACAACACTTCCTTGACACCGCTATTCACAGGAGTCCGACTTCTTTACTTCATCAATAAATAACGTCTTTAAAAAGTCTAGTCAGTTTGAATCAGGGTTGGGGTCAATTCCATTTCAATTGAGGAAGTACACTGAAATTCCAAATCAAATTCTCTTTAATGCTTTTCAAAATTGGAATTTGGTTTGCTTTCTGAATTGACCCCAACCCTGGTTAGTCACACACACAATGAGGTGTTTGAGACAGCAAAATCCTGCATGGAGGTATGGACTTGTCGAAATGGAGACTGAACATGTCGAGATGGAAATGTGTGTCGACTGTGAATGTACTCTGAATTGAGAAGTGTTGTATTGATGTATCCATATGACTAACAAATGTGCGACATGTAAATTACAGCTTAGAAGAAAATTAATAAATACAATAAAAATATTGCATCATTGTCTAGTTTCCCATGGCTTGTGTAGTGTGTAGTGTGCATAAACTTAAATGTAAAATGCATTTAAAACATTATGGCTTAAACAATAACACGTGATTAGCCATTCAACTAACCGTTTTCAAAAACGTTCAATTCATTATGGTTGACATTGTACATCATTCATTTCATGAGATGGTTTATTTCATATAGATTAACTCAGAAAAGGGTAATTATTCACCTAATCTTTAGGATTTTCACCTATTCTATGCTAATAACAACAAGATAATTGTAGAATGACATTGAAGTCAATGCATAGCAATTATATAGTACTGCTCTGAGCAAATATTCAATGAAGGGGGAAACAAAACATTCTCTACTGCTCTATGCTGCTACATTTCATAGGCGGTGTCTCCCTCTAGGGGTCACATAATATTACTCAAACTTGATGGTACAATACATTCTTCTCCAAATCACAAACCCTAA
This sequence comes from Coregonus clupeaformis, assembly GCF_020615455.1. Lineage (NCBI taxonomy): Eukaryota > Metazoa > Chordata > Actinopteri > Salmoniformes > Salmonidae > Coregonus > Coregonus clupeaformis. The sequence continues at coordinate 34,302,376 of NC_059209.1, read as the reverse complement.
ATTCTGTTGGGACTGAAGAAGACTACTGGTCCTGCATCGTCCTGATCTTACAGTTTTGTTGACGTCACGTCACAGCACATTTATTTTACTACCACATGGTCCCTGATGGCAAAACTCCTATCAATCCCAAACCTATAACAACTGTTCCTTATAAAACTCCTCTCTCCATAACAACTGTTATAACTTATGTACCACTATAGCAGTGTCATGAACACTGCACTAATACAACGCTTCATAACTCAATGATCTAATCAACCATTTACATTGTAGAAGCTGATTATTTTACAACTTGATGTTAGATGGTTCCTCACCCTGAAAGTAGTCTATGGGCCTGGAGAAACTGTAATCATCGTTCAGTTTTCATTAAAAACAGCCATTCCCAACTTTAGCCAACGCTAGTTAAAAAAATCAATGGCAGTGATGGAGGCAGGTGAGCATGTGTTTTTTTTTTTTTTTTAAGGCCAAATCACTTTTAAATAACATCAAACAAAATATAGAATTTATTTCAGGTGATTTGGACATTCTACTTTTTAAACATGCTCACATACCCATCACTTCCATAGATTTTTAGCTGGCGGTGGCTAAAATTAGGTGAAGTTTGTTTGCGGCTGTTTAAAGAAAACTGAACCGAGGATTACAGTTTCTCCTGGCCCACAGACTACTTTCAGGTCGAGGAACCATCCAACATCACGTTGTAAAATAGTGAACTACCTCTAAGTGTGACTATGGGTTCTGTGTACAGTCTTTGATTCTAACCATTCATTCATCATTACATACATACAAATAATAAAACAATAGACGTTATCTCAATATGACAACGGTATGGGTAAGGAATGGAGGATTGCATTCAGAGAGTCAAAGAGTATTTGAAAAATCTAGTCATTGACATACGACGGGCACAGATGGTTAGCTAGTTGGGGAACTAATTGTGAGAAATAGGCTGTGGCTTCAGGTGCCACCATAGTCCGTCCATCCATCAAACATAAGTTTTGTCCAAAATGGCACCCTATTCCCTACAGTGCACTTATTTTAGGTTCTACCAAAACGTAGTGCACTATAATAGGGCGCTATTTGCTGACATCTTAGTAGAGAACAATGTCAGACGAGGAAACCAGGTAAGAAAGCTAAAATCAGGAGGAAGTTGTTCTTCACTCTTGTCACACTTTGGAGGATAAATAACACGTCTCACTGGAGACCTTCACCATGAATGGTCCGTCTGTCCACATTTGGTTGTTAAAATTCACAAGTGCTGCGTTTTTGTCTGGTTCCTCCTCAAGTAAAACATAACATCTACGTACTCACAAAGACACTTTAGTCCCATGTTGGGGAAATGATTTGTTCTTCTTCACGCCGGCTTGCTTAATTTTCCAGTTCAAGTTGATATATATATATTTTTTTGGTATGGAATGAAAAAAGGGTTTGCACTCTGACAATGAAAAAAGGAGAAAGTCCAAGGATGTCTACAATACAACTGCTATTACCTGATTGTGCTGCTGAGGCCACCGTAGTTTGGCCCATGGGCACACAGAGGCATATGGGTAATATAAATACACTATTTCCAAGTCCCTGGACCCTGGGATGTAATCATCACGCTGATTCTGTTGCAAAATGTTTTGCAACAGAAACCGTTTACTCCAAACGGAAAACGCAAATAAGCGTTTCTATTGGACAAATTCTGGTAGGTCCCTTCCCGTTTTGTTCCGTTTGCTCTGTTTGGTTCTAAAATGGTTTCCGTAGTGAATACACCCTTGGTTGCTCAAAAGGTCCAAGTCAAGGCTCATCATGCATGTCCAAAATAACCAATGAGAGAAGGACATGATCTCCATGACAACAGCAGAGTCTTTGTAGAGCCGAAATGGTCTTTCAGTAGTCTGGGGAACAAGGAATTGTTTGATTAAATAACGTTTTTTTAATTTAATTTTTATTCAACCAACAAATTCTTATTTACAATGACGGCCTATACCGGCCAAACCCGGACGATGCTGGGCCAATTGTGCGCCGCCCTATGGGACTCCCAATCACGGCCGGTTGTGATACAGCCTGGAATTGAACCAGGGGGTCTGTAGTGACGCCTCAAGCACTGAGATGCAGTGTCTTAGACCGCTGCGCCACTCGGGAGCCCATTTATACCCAGTTAACAGTTTATATATAGACTTTATATATGAACTATGTTTATATAAATGGTTTGTTGATATTGCATGTCTGTTGGTCATCAGCATAGGAGATAATATGGTTGTCCTGCCCCCTGACTATGGCTTGTACCGGTCCCTGCAGGTGGCATAGAACAGAAGGGGGGAATAGTCAGCTAGGGGTCAGAGAAAGGGAGTAGGGGTCAGAGAAAGCCCAAGAGAGATGAGGGAGGGGGGGAGAGAAGGCCCAAGAGTGATGAGGAAGGGGGTACCCCTGCCAGTGTACTAGGGTGGGAGAGAAGGCCCAAGAGTGATGAGGGAGGGGGGTACCCCTGCCAGTGTACTAGGGGGGGAGAGAAGGCCCAAGAGTGATGAGGGAGGGGGTACCCCTGCCAGTGTACTAGGGGGGGAGAGAAGGCCCAAGAGAAATGAGGGAGTAGGGGTCAGAGAAAGCCCAAGAGAGATGAGGGAGTAGGGGTCAGAGAAGGCCCAAGAGAGATCAGGGAGGGCGGGTACCCCTGCCAGTGTACTAGGGGGGAGAGAAGGCCCAAGAGAAATGAGGGAGGGCGGGTACCCCTGCCAGTGTACTAGGGGGGAGAGAAGGCCCAAGAGAAATGAGGGAGGGGGGTACCCCTGCCAGTGTACTAGTAGCTACTGCATATGGGAACTGCTTATGAAAGTGTTTTGAGAACTTAAGTCTTATAATGTGCGTTCCTGCCGCACTAGAACCGAAGCCCCGGGTCTCTAGGGGGAATTCCTGAGGGGGAATTCAGGGCAAAATAGGGCCTGAGAGGGAGAGAGGGAGCCTGGGGAGGGAGGGCCAGGCATTCCCTTTCAGCTCCAAAGGGAATCATTCCAGTTATAAGCGGTTGGATCTGGTTGAAACCGGTAGGGTGTAGTTGTGTGAGTGTTAATGCTAGTCTATAGTGATGGCTCCAGAGTAGGTGGTGAGTAGCAGCATGATGGCGAAGCCAGTTAGGAGCCCCGCGTTCTGGATGATGAAGGTCACAAGGAAGCTGCTGCCCCCCGCCTCCTCCTCCTCACGACTCACCTCGTTCATCTCTGGGAACTAGGGAGAGAAGGAGGGGGGGGAGCAGGTCAGTTCCTTATTGCCCACACAGTTATCCTTAGAAATAACTCTGGATGGGTAAATGGTAAATGTTGTGCTCTATATCCATTCTCAGTAGATACACAGACAGACCCACACAGAGAGAGACGCACGCACGCACCCCCCCACTCACACCCCTCACTCCACCGGACCAACCCCGCCCTTGTCCACCCCTCCACGTCCATCCCCTCTCTCACCATGTCTGCCAGGGCGATGTAGAGGAACATGCCCCCTGCCAGGGCAAAGACCCATTGAGGTGAGAAGCTGTTTCCTGCCAGGATGCCAAAGCCCATGCCCAGGTAGCAGCAGCAGGCAGACAGGAAGTTAAAGAACAGAGCCTGCTGGATGCTCATCCCAGCGTTCAACAAGATCACAAAGTCTCCTGGAGAGAAGTAAAGAGAGAGAGAGAAGTAAAGAGAGAGAGAGAAGTAAAGGAGAGAGAGAGAAGTAAAGAGAGAGAGAGAGAGAAGTAGAGAGAGAGAGAGAAGTAGAGAGAGAGAGGTAGAGCGAGAGAGAGGTGAGGACAATATCAGCACAGTCAGACAGATATTGCTTGGATAGGTGGAAGAGTGCTGGATTCACATAAGCCCAGTTATAATCCCAAACATATAAAACATTAATTCATCCTAGATGTTTTTTTGTTTTTGGGGTGCTGGACTCACCCCTTCATTAGACTGTAACCATTGAACACTCACCCAGCTCATGGGGAAACTCCTCACAGAGTATGGCCACGGAGGTGCTGATGCCCTGGAACGTTGAGGCAGTGAAGGAAGCGCCGATGGCCAGGCCGTCGATGAAGTTATGGAGCCCGTCGCTCAACGTGATCATCCAGGCCAGCGTGCCGATGTCAGAGTACGCTGTGCCCTTCAGCCAATAGCAGCCTCCTCTGCTGTTCCCTCCGCCCAGGCTCTGAGAGTCCTGTTGGAGAGGAGAGGTGTGAGGGAGGGATGGACGGTATGTGAGCGTCTCTCACCGGTGGGGTCGGTACGGGCGTGAGTGTATGTGTGTGAGAGTCTGTGTGATGGAGTGTTTGTGTGCACTCGCGCTCTCACACCGGTGGGGTACGTGCTGGGGTGTGTTTTAGAGCTGGGACAATAAACCGAAAATGACCGACATTCCCCCTCCTCTTACCGAAGCATTTTGCTTAGGGTCGGTAATTTTCTGTGATTTTGCTACACAACGTTCCTGCAGATTTCTTTGTTGTAAAACCATTATTTGGTCAACAGTAATAGCCTATCCATTATATGTTGACTCCTGCTATGAAAGTATGAGCCTGTCCCTGTTTCGCTGTAGGCTGCTATATGAGCGAGCCACTCTCCCTCCCCTTCCCCACTGTGAGGAGAGGGAGAGATGCATTTTGATAAGCAAAGCATATGACTGTTGCTGAAAAATGCAATTTCAAAGCAACTACTGTTGTTCTAGTTACAGAGGAGAGTCATAGCTTTTTGTGAGTATACAACTTATTTCTCACCTCTAAATATTGAGTTCATAGCACGACTAGCTGAGCTGCGCACGCCATTTGCAGTGAATAGGCCTACATCAAGTAGCCAAGGCCTAGCACTGGAAAGTTTTGTAGGACATTACATTTACTGATAGATGAATCATTTAGCCTACATTGCTATCTAGCAACAATACCATATTCAGAGTTATCAATCTAGTGTTTTGGGTTCCCACTTCCTCAGGTGGTGAATTATATAGCCTAGACCAATAGTCCTAGGTACAACGATGTCAGCAAATTCATCTCTGAAGAGACAAAAATAAATCTGATCGTTCTGGATCCTATTTTGACCGGTTGCACATCAACATATAAAATCATGCATTCCCTGGACACGTTATATGAAAGTTTTTTTTATTTTTTTATCATAGGCTATACCATCTCATACTTGGCACTGTAAAAAAAATCCCTGCCGCTAATGGAAAGTAGGCCTAACTGTAATCGTTGTATTTATCATTAGAGCAAAATAGTTACATTTGTTGCCATATGAAGTTTTGTCCATATCGCCCAGCTCTATTAGGTTTGTCCTCTCACTGGTGGGGTCAATGCGGGGGTGAGTGTCTCTCTCTCTCTCTCTCCCTCTCTCCGGTGGGGTCAATGTGGGGGTGAGTGTATGTGTGTGTCTCACTGGTGGGGGTCTCTCTAACCCGGTGGGGGTCAATGTGGGGGTGAGTCTCTCTCTCTCTCTCCGGTGGGGTCAGTGCGGGGGGGTAGTGTCTCTCTCTCCGGTGGGGTCAGTGCGGGGGGGGTAGTGTCTCTCTCTCCGGTGGGGGTCAGTGCGGGGGGGTGAGTGTGAGTGTCCTCCACACCCTTCCTCTCTGCGGACGATTTTGTCAACCACTTTGAAAAGAAGGTTGACGACATCCGCTCCTCATTCACTCAGCCTATTGAGTCCACTGATCCCATTGTGTTTCTTTCATTTGCGAATAATCGCACCAACTGTTGTCACCTTCTAACCAAGCTGCTTGGCGATGGTCTTGTAGCCCATTCTAGCCTTGTGTAGGTCTACAATCTTGTCCCTGACATCCTTGGAGAGCTCTTTGGTCTTGGCCATGGTGGAGAGTTTGATTGATTGATTGCTTCTGTGGACAGGTGTCTTTTATACAGGTAACCAGCTGAGATTAGGAGCACCCCCTTTAAGAGTTTGCTCCTAATCTCAGCTCGTTACCTGTATAAAAGACACCTGGGAGCCAGAAATCTTTCTGATTGAGAGGGGGTCAAATACTTATTTCCCTCATGAAAATGCAAATCAACTTGTAACATTTTTTACATGCGTTTTTCTGGATTTTGTTGTTGTTATTCTGTCTCTCACTGTTCAAATAAACCTACCATTAAAATTAGACTGATCATGTCTTTGTCAGTGGGCAAACGTACAAAATCAGCAGGGGATCAAATACTTTTTTCCCCTCACTGTAAAATGGTCTCACCGGTTGGGTCAGTGAGGAAGTGAGTGTGTGTGTGTGTGTTTTACTGGTTGGGTCAGTGAGGGGGTGTGTCTCACTGGTGGGGTCAGTGCGGGGGTGAGCATGCGGTCCCCCTCTCCTCCGTCCACCTTGGGCAGGTTAAGGCCCGCCTCTCCACTCTGCTGCAGCTTCTCTGTCACGCCCTCCTCCATGTCGCCGTTGGCTGCAGCGTACAGCTGCTCTGAGGCTGGGAAATTGCTGTGGTCATGGCCCTGGAGAGAGGGGGGGAGAGAGAGAGAGAGAGAAAGAACCGTTAGCAAGGGAATCAGAAGTCAAGTCACATGAAAAGTATTTCCCACCAGGAAATGGCAGGGATATAATATAGTTAGATTGCATGAAGGATTTCTCCTCAGTTAACTTCAGTGAATAAACATTGTTATTTAAAGTATTACTGCGTTACTGTCAGACTGTGTTAGACGACACCACGTTAAATCACAGCTTTCAGTTGGGTCAAGTAGACTATATAATTGGCTTAAGAGGCCACACCAGACCAGTGTTAGTTAAGGTATTACATTGGCTTGGCTGTACCATAAGGTCTAAACCATATGGCTCAAAACTGCACTATGCTGAATGTCCACTAGGAGGAAGCATCACCTCAAACAATGTCAACAAGAGACATGAAAGGCAGATGGCATATTATTATACAGTACTACATCAAGGGGTTACTCTGGGTCATATCAATACATAAAATAAAAAACAGACATCTCATCAACCACTAAACTATCCACTGATACTAGCATAGCTAAGATTTCAAAATCCACTGATGCTAACATAGCTATTCTACCTTTCCGGAACTTTCCCTGGGCTACAGAGACATGTCCAGTGTTGGTAGTAAAGTGTTCTTTCATGTCTCTACTCTACCTTCTCATTTTCATGGCTTGGTTGATGCCATTTTCCCCACAAGTAAACAATGTGAAGCATATTTTTAAAGGCAGAGTTCACACTGCCACTCCAAATCAAACTGGTTTCTTTCCTGGATGGCATTCTCATTTATCATCAGTGACTACTGTACGTGTCTTAGATGCCATTCTTCCACACTAAACAATGTGAAGCATTTCTCCAGTGGTGGGAAAACTACCCAACTGTCATACTTGAGTAAAAGTATACATACCTTAATAGAAAGTTACTCAAGTAAAAGTCAGCCAGTAAAATACTACTTGAGTAAAAGTCTAAAAGTATTTGGTTTTAAATGTACTTAAGTATCAAAAGTAAATTAATTTCTCAAATATACTTAAGTATCAAAAGTAAAAAATTCCTTATATGAATCAAATCAAAATGTATTTGTCACATGCACTGAATAAAACCGGTGCAGACCTTAATGTGAAATGCTTTCATACAAACCGTTAACCAACAATGCAGTTAAGAAAAATAGAGTTAAGAAAATATTTACTAACTAAAAGTAACACAATAAAATAACAATAACGAGGCTACAGTATGTACAGGTACCGAGTCAATGTGCCGGGGAACAGGTTAGTCCAGGTAATGGAGATAATATGTACATGTAGGTAGGGGTAAAGGGGCAAAGCAGCCCGCACCATTGTCTTGTTTTTTTAAATGTATGGATAGCCAGGGACACACTCCAACACTCAGACATCATTTACAAAATATGCATTTATGTTTAGTGAGTCCGCCAGAGGCAGTAGGGAGGACCACCTGTTCTCTTGATAAGTGCATGAATTTGACCATTTCCCTGTGGCAGCGATTCCAGCTGTGAGTCTTTCTGGGTAAGTCTCTAAGAGCTTTCCACACCTAGATTGTGCAACATTTGCCCATTATTCTTTTCAACATTCTTCAAGCTCTGTCAAATTGGTTGTTGATCATTGCTAGACAACCATTTTTCAGGTCTTGCCATAGATTTTCAAATAGATTTAAGTCAAAACTGTAACTCGGCCATTCAGGTAAATTCACTGTCTTCTTGGTAAGCAACTCCAGTGTAGATTTGGCCTTGTGTTTTAGGTTATTGTCCTGCTGAAAGGTGAATTCATCTCCCAGTGTCTGGTGGAAAGCAGACTGAACCAGGTTTTCCTCTAGGATTTTGCCTGTGCTTAGCTCCATTCCGTATTTTTCGCAGTTTTACTTTAGTGCCTTGTTGCAAAACAGGATGCATGTTTTGTAATATTTGTATTCTGTACAGGCTTCCTTCTTTTCACTCTGTCAATTAGGTTAGTATTCTGGAGTAACTACAATGTTGTTGATCCATCCTCAGTTCTCCTATCACAGCCATTAAACTCTAACCGTTTTAAAGTCACCATTGGCCTCATGGTGAAATCCCTGAGCAGTTTCCTTCCTCTCCAGCAACCGAGTTAGGAAGTCACACAAACGCCGTTAGCAAAATGCTAACGAGCAAAAACGAACAAACTAAATTGCAAAGACAAGCAAATCCAGTTCATAAAGTTATACAAGCATAACTTGTAGCTACTGAATGTCATTTTCGGTGAGTGTGGACATTTACAAGCGAAAGTGAATGAGAGAAATTGTGCAAATGATCAACGTTGTGATGCATGCTTTTCTATATATAATCTATATTTAAAACATTTTAAATTCAGGCTGTAACAACAAAATGTGGAAAAAGTCCAGGGATGTGAATACTTCCTGAAGGCGCTGTATGTGAACTTGTGGTGCAGGTGTCTACTTCACTTCAGTCCGTCTTAAGTACACGTGTAATTATAAATGAGCCTCATATGACATTGACTCACATCCAAGTATGGCCTCCTCCCTTCTACACCACACAAAGCAAAAAGACTGACGTCATCATCCCAGAGTGTCATTAAGCCAATGCTACATTCCACACCTGTTTCAGTCCAAGCCTACAGGTGAAACTTTACTGTTCAGAAAAACAACGCCCTGTTACACAAACTAAACCGGACTTGACTGATGTAATTTTTTTCGCATGTTCACAATGCATACTGTAATATCTCTCCACTCCATCTAAAGAGCGGATGCTTATCTGTGTGTGAAAAGCCCTGGTTGAGACTAGTGGATGTTTACGAGCATCATAGAGCCGTGCTACAGAACAGTATTAATCAACCTTCCGTCTTCTTGGAAGAAGGAATACCAGTCATTTCACATTTGTTCAATTCCAACACTAGCACACCGGATTCAACTTGCCAAAGGTGTTAGTCCCGTGTGGCTCAGTTGGTAGAGCATGGCGTTTGCAACGCCAGGGTTGTGGGTTCGATTCCCACAGGGGGCCAGTATACATTATAATTTTTTTTTTTTAAATATTACAAAAAATGTGTATGCAGTCACTAACTGTAAGTCGCTCTGGATAAGAGCATCTGCTAAATGACGTAAATGTAAATGTGTTATAAGTGAGACACTACACTAGAGTCAGGTGTATATGGTTATATAATGCATGTGCAGTACATAACACTTTTCTGATTTCTGATCAATCCCAATGGGTTCACATATTAGCCACTGAGGGAAAGGAAACACTCGATGTGTTCGCACCAGGGAAAACTAAACCCCTTAAACCCTTAAACCATGCAAAAAAGATCGGGTGAAAGAAATGACGAATCCCATGTTTGTCATCCTTGTGCATTTTTCAGTCAGTTACTTTGCTGTACCCAAAGCAAATACCAGCAAAAAAAGGTTCTTGAAACGTGGACTCACCTTATCCTTGGGTCTGAGCAGCATCTTGAGGACCTTCTCAGTGAAGAAGAAGAGGTAGAACCCTCCAAACACCACCGTGGACTTAGACACATAGTTGTCCACCATGGGGTCAAAACCAAACGCCTAGGAGGACAATATACACAGTTAACTAAAAAGGCATCCTTCAAATTGGTTAATAACAGGGTATTACATTTGACTGTGAAAGGATTTGTGTAAAAACCGTCATTGGCTTGACTGAACTAGGTAGGGGCCTATTACATTGGAAGTATCAATTATGTCTCTGTCACGATTCCGCACAATTCAAGCTGAACATGTCAGTTATGTCCCGTGTAGCTCAGTTGGTAGAGCATGGCGGCTTGCAACCCCAGGGTTGTGGGTTCGATTCCCACGGGGGGGACCAGTATGAAAAATGTATGCACTCACTAACTGTAAGTCGCTCTGGATAAGAGCGTCTGCTAAATGACAAAAAATGTAAATGGCTGGTGAATGAGGCGCTATTGTCTCACTCTATATCAATGTTTTTGACCTACTGTATGTGTTTGGCATTGGGAATGAAAAATAAAAAGGATTGGTAATACCAAACAACCTTAACTTCACACCGACAGACTGTTCTTTTATAAATGGTATGTGAACAATACTAGGTGCCAACTAATCTCAAGAAGTCAAGTGTTAAGTCAATTCTCCCTGATATCTTATTGAGACTATGGGGCAGAGACATAACAATCACTGGCTGGCTGTCTGGAAGGACAGTACATTATGAACGCTAGCCAGTTTCTCTCCTCAAGGACACAATAAGAGGCTAAGAGATAGCCTACTGTTATAAACATCACCAATAAAAACACTAAATTAGAGAGCACTATTAAAATGGCAAAATACTGCTTCAAGCATTTTTTTAAAAAAGGCAGACATTGTATCTACATTTCACTGTAAAATCTTTGAATGGCACATCAGCACATTGGCTAACACCTTGGGCTATTTGTCGGCTAAAGGTAAACTACTGTGGCCCGGTTCCAAATATGGTAGTGCTTTTCAGCCAACTCTTCTCTGCTATGTTGGTTTGGTGTCATGTGATAACTGATATGTGATTAGCTTTCTGGTGCAAAATGGACCCATGTGGATGAGGTGAATTTCTATTCCATCTAAGAACAGCCTAAAGCAACAAATGCTATTTTCCTCAGTGCTTCCCCTTTCCAGGCCCTCAGAGAGGCAAGGCCCACCAGCAGCTCAAAGGGTCTGCTTTTCAGAATCACATTTGGGGTCAATAAAGTGATATACTGTTAATTAAGTGGATGGTTCACCTAATTAAATCTATGGGCCAGGCATGACTGTAGTTAGTCTGGTTTCATTTGGTTCCATTTTGGCTGAGGGCTGCTTGAAGGGGGGGAACAACTGAGGTAGTGGACCACATCCGATTTCCTATATAGTGCACTACTTTCGGCCATAGCCTCAGCCAAACGTAGTGCACTATATAGGGAATAGGGTGCCAAACGTAGTGCACTATATAGGGAATAGGGTGCCAAACGTAGTGCACTATATAGGGAATAGGGTGCCAAACGTAGTGCACTATATAGGGAATAGGGTGCCAAACGTAGTGCACTATATAGGGAATAGGGTGCCAAACGTAGTGCACTAAGAGGGAATAGGTCGCTAAAAATATTTCACCACATAGGGAATAGGTTTCCGAAGTTGTTCACTAATTAAGGGAAAGGGTGCTAAAGTAGTGCACTATGTAGTGAATAGCATGCCCTTCACACTACCTCTGGGATGAGCTGAAACAGGGCGTTGGAGTAGAGGGTGCCAATGGCCAGGGCTATGAAGTAGAGGAGCAGGCGCTTGTAAAAGGTTTTCCTCATGAAGGGGACCACACTGGCCCCAACCAGCGAACACAGAGAGATGATGGTCACGCATAGGAACCCGTAACCCCAAACTGACCACGACCAGGGGGGAGGGGGGGGGAGAGAGAGAGAAAGAGGGGTGAGAGGGAAGGGGGACCAAAAAGAAGAGGAAAAAGGACAGAAAAAGGGGAAGATTATCATGAAATCATTAAAGATATTATTTTTCCCAGTAGAAGGATTAACCGGAGGATAACACCAGTAGATGTCAGCCCTGAAGAAAATAATCACATCACCCTTAGTGCTGTTCCCGGAGAACAGGAAATGCCCAATCAATCGACACTGACTGTCTATTCACAATCAATGTCCATTCACAGACCTGTGTGTGTGTGTGTGTGTGTGATCACTGTATGATGAGGAGACACCATGATTTGTTTCCCATCAGACCAGTGTTCTAACCCCAAACAGCCTGTGATTAAGAGGAGCGAGAGATAATTATGTCGTCACAGATCAGAGGAAGCAGAATCCTCAGGCCTTTATGATGCATTCTGGAACCACTGGTGCTTTGAGCTGGAGCCGTCACACAATACAGGTGGAAATTAGGGAGTACGCAACACTGATCAGATAAAACCAGAGAAAGATAGGGACAGGGTAGCTAGAGATACACACACACACACACCATTGTCTTTCAGGCCAGGTGTGTGTCTGCTCTGAACCACTCCATTAGCTAGCTGCCAGCAGCCCCTGGGCATGATCTGAGCTCCTGTCGCCTCTGGCTCACTGCAGACAGACACTAAACAGTCACGCTGCCTGAATAGAGGGGGAAGCTAGAAAGCATTTATTGTCTCTTGTAGAGGTTACTCATCAACTAAGGGACTTTATAATGGCACCTTGCTTTTTATGCCTTAAATTGTAATATTCACCAATAGTATTTTGAGAAAGGGGGTCAAATTGTGGGACATTGGGAGCAGCAAATACCCACTTGGTCTGGTTTCCCTGAGGTGAGGTTAGAGGCACTGTTCAGCCAGCCAGCCAGCAAGTCAGCTAGCCAGCCAGCCAGCAAGTCAGCCAGCCAGCCAGCAAGTCAGCTAGCCAACCAGCAAGTCAGCTAGCCAACCAGCAAGTCAGCTAGCCAACCAGCAAGTCAGCTAGCCAACCAGCAAGTCAGCTAGCCAACCAGCAAGTCAGCTAGCCAACCAGCAAGTCAGCCAGCCAGCCTCTCTCCAAGGAGAACCAGTCTCACAGATTGCATATATTCCACAGCCAGTGAAGAATGAAGAGTAGACAGACCAGCCCATGTAGACTCACACACAGATAACAGACAGAACGAGAGAGAGAGAGAGAGAGAGAGAGAGAGAGAGAGAGAGAGAGAGAGAACAATCCATCCAGAATTCCAGTGGCAGAGAAAACCACTGAGGCAACCGCAGAATCACAGTAGCTCTTTGATGACCGCTGGTCGGTTGAACACGACAATTCCCAAGCTGCTAATTACAACCCCTAGAAGGGAGGGAGGGAGGGAAGAGAGAGAAAGGAGGAAATGCCCAGAAGGAAGTGAAGAATTGAGAGTGCTGTGGTCAGTGGGGCATTGTTGTTAAGGGAATATATATAGAGAGGGAGGGGAAGGGGGAGAAGTATTCTTTTTCCAACAGGGGATTGATGGATACCGCACCTCTGGCAGCAGCTGGAACACAGCGGTGGAGTAGAGAGTTCCGATGGAGAGGGCGATGAAATAGATGAGTGCCCGGCGCATGTGACTCGTCCTCATGAGGGGAACCAGGAACACACCAGTGAGAGAGAAGGCACTGACCAGGGTCACACTCAGAAAAGAGAAACCCCACACTGTGATGGGAGGAGGAGGGAGGAGAGGAGGCACACAACACAGCAAAGAGGGGGTTTGAAGTGAACACTAAAACACACATGCTGTTTGTGTAATATGAGAATTACTCTGTGTGCTGTGACAATGATCACAGAGGACTGTGACTGCAGGAGCAGTAATGATCACAGAGGACTGTGACTGCAGGAGCAGTAATGATCACAGAGGACTGTGACTGCAGGAGCAGTAATGATCACAGAGGACTGTGACTGCAGGAGCAGTAATGATCACAGAGGACTGTGACTGCAGGAGCAGTAATGATCACAGAGGACTGTGACTGCAGGAGCAGTAATGATCACATGAAGAACAGGGAGGAAAGGAAAAACAATGACATCATAGATATGAAGGATATGTACAGTGGGGAAAAATAAGTATTTAGTCAGCCACCAATTGTGGAAGTTCTCCCACTTAAAAAGATGAGAGGCCTGTAATTTTCATCATAGGTACACGTCAACTATGACAGACAAAATGAGAAGAAAAAAAACCCTGAAAATCACATTGTAGGATTTTTTAATGAATTTATTTGCAAATTATGGTGGAAAATAAGTATTTGGTCAATAACAAAAGTTTCTCAATACTTTGTTATATACCCTTTGTTGGCAATGACACAGGTCAAATGTTTTCTGTAAGTCTTCACAAGGTTCACACACTGTTGCTGGTATTTTGGCCCATTCCTCCATGCAGATCTCCTCTAGAGCAGTGATGTTTTGGGGCTGTCGCTGGGCAACACGGACTTTCAACTCCCTCCAAAGATTTTCTATGGGGTTGAGATCTGGAGACTGGCTAGGCCACTCCAGGACCTTGAAATGCTTCTTACGAAGCCACTCCTTCGTTGCCCGGGTGGTGTGTTTGGGATCATTGAAAGACCCAGCCATGTTTCATCTTCAATGCCCTTGCTGATGGAAGGAGGTTTCACTCAAAATCTCACGATACATGGCCCCATTCATTCTTTCCTTTACACGGATCAGTCGTCCTGGTCCCTTTGCAGAAAAACAGCCCCAAAGCATGATGTTTCCACCCCCATGCTTCACAGTAGGTATGGTGTTCTTTGGATGCAACTCAGCATTCTTTGTCCTCCAAACACGACGAGTTGAGTTTTTAACAAAAAGTTATATTTTGGTTTCATCTGACCATATGACATTCTCCCAATCCTCTTCTGGATCATCCAAATGCACTCTAGCAAACTTCAGACGGGCCTGGACATGTACTGGCTTAAGCAGGGGGACACGTCTGGCACTGCAGGATTTGAGTCCCTGGCGGCGTAGTGTGTTACTGATGGTAGGCTTTGTTACTTTGGTCCCAGCTCTCTGCAGGTCATTCACTAGGTCCCCCCGTGTGGTTCTGGGATTTTTGCTCACCGTTCTTGTGATCATTTTGACCCCACGGGGTGAGATCTTGCGTGGAGCCCCAGATCGAGGGAGATTACAAGTGGTCTTGTATGTCTTCCATTTCCTAATAATTGCTCCCACAGTTGATTTCTTCAAACCAAGCTGCTTACCTATTGCAGATTCAGTCTTCCCAGCCTGGTGCAGGTCTACAATTTTGTTTCTGGTGTCCTTTGACAGCTCTTTGGTCTTGGCCATAGTGGACTTTGGAGTGTGACTGTTTGAGGTTGTGGACAGGTGTCTTTTATACTGATAACAAGTTCAAACAGGTGCCATTAATACAGATAACGAGTGGAGGACAGAGGAGCCTCTTAAAGAAGAAGTTACAGGTCTGTGAGAGCCAGAAATATTGCTTGTTTGTAGGTGACCAAATACTTATTTTCCACCATAATTTGCAAATAAATTCATAAAAAATCCTACAATGTGATTTTCTGGATTTTTTGTTCTCAATTTGTCTGTCATAGTTGACGTGTACATATGATGAAAATTACAGGCCTCTCTCATCTTTTTAAGTGGGAGAACTTGCACAATTGGTGGCTGACTAAATACATTTTTTCCCCCACTGTATATATATATATATATGACATCTGTGAAGGGGAGATATCACAGGGCGGTAAGGAAGGGAAAGGGAATCTGTGGAAAGGGAAGTAAGATGGGATCAGTGACATTGTGGTAGGTGCAGTCGACATGTAGCCTACATTGCGGTGGTGTTGAGCATAAAACCACTGTAATGTTTGGTAAATGAACGGTTAAAGAGTTTCCTCTCTGATCCTTTCAGCACACAAAAAGCACCTGTACCCTGTGGGAGAGAGGAAGACGTGGCAACTTTGGTTGTGGTGTGGATTGCAGAAGTGACACACGGTCTGTAAGAAGAGTTTAGTTTATTATTAAATTCGACCATTTAAAAAAAAAAAAAACAAGCACACATACAAAAAAAAGCCATAGACGCACATGAGTAATATCATGGAGGATAACACACATTAAATCCTGAGACGTATTTCCATTGTGGTCCTCTTGAGACAAGAGCCAACATGGTGGAACACAGTATGACAGAGAGATAATACAACATAAAAACAAAGAAGAAGAACATCTATCTCATCAGTGCAGTTACATCGTAAGGTACATTCAAATGGGCACAGAAGACATCAAACCGTTTTTTACTTTATTTTTTAAAGCTCCCCCAGAGAGGATGTAGTTTTTAATGGGCAGAGGCAACTCATTCCAGTGCTATGCAAACAAGGAGAAGAGACTACTGCAGTGTAAACACTTGAAAGGACAGTCCTCCTTAGCATTATAGTGTGACCTGCAAAGAAGAGGGAAACATTTGAAGGACGGACCAAACCCGCCTACCCTCCTTCCCTCTGCAAAACGAACACACATTGTCACAATAGGAATCAGTCATCTTGAAATACAGTGCTTGAAATCCAAAACAAAATGGGACAAGCACAAATCTTGGAGCAAAACAGAGGAGGAGGCCATTTCATGAACAGAGACTTGTAAAAGGAGGGCAATGGGACACATTGAACTGACCTCACTCTGCCCCCACTGCAGCAGCTAGCAACTGGGTTACATCGAGACACCTCAGCCCGAGTCACGGCTGGCCAAATACCATGTCCCAGACCTGGGTTCAAATAGCATTCGAAATCTTTAAATATACTTTAGCTGTGATTGAGCTTGCCTGCCGCAACAGAGCCAATGGAATCGTTTCAAAAGTGCAAACCATGCCACCTACCACACCAGGTTTGGCTTAAGCAAACACAGTAGATTTCAAATACTATTTGAACCCAGGACTGCACTGGGGAGAGCGCTCTAGGCATTAATGGAAGATGAGAGTGAAAATATATCTCTGGCCAAAACACATGCTGTATCAATGCTTCTCCTGCCAGAAATTATGACACAGAAAGGGGCAAATACCATAAACAGTGAGAGGTTTTTAAACATCTTCTTAAACAACATCAAGACAATCACAGTACAGCGTTCTCTTCCAGCATTGTCAGTTCATGTGTTAGAATCTTTGCAAATTGCAACTAGAACAACTGTTAGCTGGTATAGAGATGGAGGCAAGGCATATCAACATTCTTGACTTTGGTTTCTAAACACACCACAAGTGCTGTAGACCACATAAACAGAATATGTAGAACCTGACACGGCTCTAAAATCCTCATGACTTTGTACAGCGAGTTCCAATGTCCTTTTCTATGTCCTGTAATTCTAGGTGCAGTGCCCCAGTGCGAGGATCACACTAGTTTACTACATTCTCCAAGCCTGTCATTAACAGTCTTTTTATATCCACCACCTACACCAGGGACAATTTAGACTGGGCTCTGATGAGAACTAGCTAGTAGCTACTGTTCTTGTTTATATGTTAAATACTGCCAATGTACTAAATAAATAAAACTAAAATATACCCTAAAAACAGCCTGTACAAAAGCGTACGCTGCAGCCCACATACATCCACAACACAAGCACATAGATTAGAACCAGATGCTAAAATGGCTTCCAGAGTAATAACAAGGACATCCAGTTACATGGCCTGCCAACCTCTGATGTCAGCAGTCTGAGAAGCTGCGGGCAGTGTGAGCCAGACGGATCCAAGATGGTGGTGCCTTTATGTATTATTTGTACCCGCTAAGAGGATTCTGTACCTAGTATCTGCTGACAGTGGCGTTCTAATAATGGCTGTTCTGTGCTAAAGTGGACCAGGAAGTACAAGATGTTGAATGCTGGATGAGAAACAGAACCCACTGCCTTTGAGGGAGAACCTTGACCTCCCTTTGAACTCCATATTGCAGGCAAATTCTAACCCACAACGGAATTTTAGAGAAGAGGGAATTCCATTCTTCTAATGGAAACTTCTTGGAGAAAGTTTAACATAAGACAATCCAGTTGAAATTGGCAACACTTTACTTTATGTTGCCATTGTTGTGTCATATAGTGACTTAACTTACTTGATAAACAGAATGTAAGCAGCCAGCAGTACACTGCAACTGCAGTGCTGATACATCAAACAATGATTGAATTGTGACACCACTGCAACTAGCACAGTTGTAGTGGCCCCCAAAAGTTTATTTGTGGCGGGGGGGGTTAGTTTTGTCTGAAAACACTAAAACTATCAGGAATTCAGCTAAAAATGAGCTTCAAAATAAATCGTCCTGCGGCTGACTATTAGCCTACCCCTGACGTAGGCAGGCTATAGTAAATCAGTGTTGATATTCATTTAGCAGCAATTGTTGCCGCTACTCCCAAAGACAAAAACAAAACTGATATAAAGTATGACGAAAAGATAAATGGAGGTATTTATATTTTATAAGATCATCTTTGAGAGGTAACAATTACCTAAATAGAAACTAGTCAGGGAGAATCTAAAATTCCCAAAATGGCATGGGAAGTCCCTCATTGATTTTATTATGTTTGAGTCAGACAGCGTAACAACACAGCATAAGCCATGGCAAAATGTGTAGAATTGCACACAAAAAAAAAAAAAAAAAAAACTTTCAAACTGCACATTTTCCCTCAGACCCCAAGGCAAAATGTGTGGAAATGCAGGAAATTTACTTTTTAAAATTGAGGACGGTCACAGAAATGTTCGGTCAGAGACTGTGCCATTGGCTACGCCCACTGCCACCCCCCCCCTTACGCAAAAAAAAATCATAGGGGAAACACTGCAAATATATTATGAAAGAATATATGAGTTGAGGCTCACCTTCAGCAGCAGTGGGTTTGGAAGGTGGGTCTTTGATAAGCTTCTCCCCTTTCTCCACCCCACAGGCACCCGAGTCCAATTGCTGTAGCATTGTGGGGCAGAGCTCCTGTAGGCCACGCCCATCCAGACGAGACTGCTCGCTCATACTGTACACTGCCAGGGTGTCTCCAGGTAAGCACTGTGGAGGGAAACACGCAATCAGTCACTGACACACACACACACACACACACACACAGACCACAAAAAGAAACCACCTCCGACCTCAGACAGACCCTAATCATTTACTATCTGATAAGGGACATTATGTTTTCCCTTCATGGAAAACTAAAGTGAGATTAAGTTATCCATATAGATATGATGGAACTGGTCTATGGAAGGTTCCATTCCTTGAGCACACAAACTCTGGGAAAAAAAGGTAAACTCATTCCCTTAGCTCAGGGACACGGGACACGACCACGACCACGAACACACAGCTCTCTCTAACATGAAGAGAAGCCACAACTAGTGAGTCAACTACCTGGCATTAAGCCCGGTAAGAATATCAAGCATCCCATCTCAGTGTTTCAGCTGTGGTCATTTAGCTTCCGCTGGGGTCATTTAGCTTCCTCTGTGGTCATTTAGCTTCCTCTGTGGTCATTTAGCTTCCGCTGTGGTCATTTAGCTTCCGCTGTGGTCATTTAGCTTCCGCTGTGGTCATTTAGCTTCCGCTGTGGTCATTTAGCTTCCGCTGTGGTCATTTAGCTTCCGCTGTGGTCATTTAGCTGTATACAAGCCACTGATGCGAGCCTTTGGAACATCTACATTTTTTTTTTTAAATCAATAAAAAAAAAATCTATTTAAATATACACCATCACAATAAATCCATTACTTATTTTAGTCAGGTCTAAAGAAACACTATTGATATGATTAAAATGTATGCCAACTAGTTGAAAGACCACATTTGGAATCTGGCTAATGATTAGCCCAATAGGGTAATCATTTTAGTAATAGCCTATTTATTTATAGCCAATATGCTGCATCAGTTGGGCTGATAATGCTTATTGCTAATAGCATACCTGATAACATAGGTTGTATGCATGGTCCAATATGTTAAAAATAATTAACAAATAATAACTGTACCAATATGTTGTTATTTGGCTCATATCTGGAGGTAGAAATTATATTTTAGATGGTGTCAGCATAATTTTATTTTCATTCATGTTGGAGGGGGGTGCGCCATTCAACCCCCCCTCCACAAGCCATTTTCTTTCTCCAGAGGAAACACTGTCCCAGCTATTTGGGTGAAAGTGGAAGCAAGACGGACTGGATATAGGGATGTCACTTATTTTAATTTTACAAAAACAGATATAAATATGTATATACATACTTTGGACAGGTTGACTCTGGGCGGCGGCGGTGGAGCTGTCCCCTGTGCTGCGGTGGCGTTGTCCCCCTGGCCAGGTGCACTGAGTCGGGCCAGCAGAGAGCGGAGCTGGGGGACAGAGATGGTGGCGTTGTCCCCATATCGCTCCAGCAGGTCCTGCAGCACCTGGGCCGGAGAAGCCTGGTCTTCTCCTAGTGCTCTCCCCAGGGGACACAGCAGCAGGGCCAGGGCCAGGAAGACCGTCAGCTGGGCCACACAGACAGAGCAGCCATGGACGGGACTCTGGGTCATGATGATGATGATGATGATGATGATGATGATGACGACGACCCTTCCACTGGCTGGGTTACGGCTGGGGAACAGGAAGAGAGCAAAGTGGGTTAGTTAGCAGCTCTGGCTGAGGGGAGGAGAGGTCACTGAGGTGGGTTGGTAGGTAGGTCTAGCTGAGGAGAGGTCACTAAGGTGGGTTGCTTAGGTAGGTCTGGCTGAGGAGAGGGGAGGCGAGGTCACTGAGGTGGGTTGGTAGGTAGGTCTGGCTGAGGAGAGGGGAGGCGAGGTCACTGAGGTGGGTTGGTAGGTAGGTCTAGCTGAGGAGAGGTCACTAAGGTGGGTTGCTTAGGTAGGTCTGGCTGAGGAGAGGGAGGCGAGGTCACTGAGGTGGGTTGGTAGGTAGGTCTGGCTGAGGAGAGGGGAGGAGAGGTCACTGAGGTGGGTTGGTAGGTAGGTCTAGCTGAGGAGAGGTCACTAAGGTGGGTTGCTTAGGTAGGTCTGGCTGAGGAGAGGGGAGGCGAGGTCACTGAGGTGGGTTGGTAGGTAGGTCTGGCTGAGGAGAGGGGAGGCGAGGTCACTGAGGTGGGTTGGTAGGTAGGTCTAGCTGAGGAGAGGTCACTAAGGTGGGTTGCTTAGGTAGGTCTGGCTGAGGAGAGGAGAGAGCCAAGGTGGGTTAGTTAGTAGGCCAACACAGTGGGTTCTGGCTGGGGAGAGGAGAGGTCATAGAGTGGGGTAAGTAGGCAAAGAGTGAGTGGTTCCCAAACATTTTTGTGCAGCCAGCAGGCCACACACACACACCAAGTTTCATTGTCTTACACCTGGTAGAATGAACAGAGGAGTGGGCAGGGAAAATCGATCCCCAGCACCTCAGCCCAAACTGATCTCGCATAACGGTAGCCCTTACACGAGAGGAAGTTGGGGAACCTACAATGATGCACATTTATGCATGGGGGGCCTTGGGGCCTTGTCTAAAAGGAAAAAGTCAGTCTAACCCACACAAAGGACAAATTCAGTCAACACTCCAGAATCTAACCCACACACAGTGGACCAATTCAGTCAACACTCCAGAATCTAACCCACACACAGAGGACCAATTCAGTCAACACTCCAGAGTCTAACCCACACACAGTGGACCAATTCAGTCAACACTCCAGACATCAATAATCCATATCACATCATGGCAGTTGACTAACTGAGGTAAGGGATGGGAGGCGAAATAAATGCAGAGTAAACTGTTCAGAACAACATTTCCATTCATTGCCTTGCAGTATGAAGGACTTACCTCTTCCAACCTCTGCGTGGTGTGGCTTTTACGTAGAGCCCTTGGTGCAGAGTGGAGCTCTTAGGTCTTCAGTCAGGCTTGGGCGCTACAGAGAAGAGATCCTGTGATGAGAATATAAACAAAACCCCCTAGAACAGCGTAGCAGCCAGTCACCACGGAAACACAACTTGTATCCCCCACTTGCCTCACACTAGAGTGTAGCAGCCAGTGAGAAATCAAACAAGATGCCACAAACCCACAACCGTCATTGTAAGAACTGTAGTGACATTGTTTGTGGATTCCGGTTTAGTTTGATATGCTTTATAAAGTTCTGTGCCATTATTTTATATTATATGATTTTATAGTAAGAAGAAGTATAATTGAACTCAGCTGAATAAAATAGAAAGGATATTTTTCCCATTCTGGAGCGAGTGCGCATATGAAGTGGCTACTGTTTGTTGTAAAAGCGATCATTTGAAACAGATCCTATAAACTAGATTTAGAGTTATTTGGCAACTTTAGTTGTGAATGATACAAACCTTATAATCAAAACATATATGGGCTGCATGATGAGACTACAGGCTATTGAGTTGAGAAAGTCGCAAAAAAAAAGCTGGCTCTCGGTTCCTTGCCTCAGGCTGCACAGCTGTTCTCTCATCAAATGATCACATTTTAAACCCATCAGACTATTCTCAATGTAATCTTGACTTTATTAATATGTTAAATTAGTTTAGATTTAGAACGGTCCATTATCAAATGGACAGGATCAGGGGGAAAAAAAATACATGTAATCCGTATGTACTACAATAGCGAATGGAGGCTTTCCAGCCAGTTCATTTTGTAGACTACTTCGATTTTATAGCGGAGCCTGTGCTTAATATGAGCAGCTGAGAAAGAAATATAAGAGCACTTATTTCACTCCAAACATCAACCACTGTTTCAGGGTGATATTCCACCCAAACTCCGTATGCCATGGGCTCCCCAACCCTGTCCCTGCAGCTACCCAGTACTTCATTTGGGAAACCAAGTGAAATCTGTTCTGGACCATCGATAGTAACGTTTTCACAACTAAACATATTTCACTAAACTGTTGACAGCCCATCTGCACACTCGAGAAAGGAATAAAGGAGAGAGAGGAGGAGATGGGAACGCACGGTGATGAGATATTCTGTATAGCTAAAAAGGTAAAGTGTCACTCAATTAATTATGAAAATATATATTTTTTAATCCTATTACTTGGTTTTTCCAAATCAAATACAAATTCACTATAATTGCTGACTAACTGTAAGCCGCCCTGCACAATCAATGAACCAACAGCATCGCCTAGGCCTATACGTTCTCTCCCAGACTCCTGGATAGAAATGTTGGAGCGTAGCTAACCACTCCATCCAGTATGCATAATAATACAGTCCACACTAAGGTGATAACTCAAATGTGTTTAATTTTGGAGTATAGGCTAGACCAATTATGTACCAAAGACATCTTAAATCAGTTTTGTTTTATGTTTTTCTGCCAGTGCGTAATATGTGGTAGGCTATGTATTGTAAAACAGCAAAATCATCATTTTAATTCAGGTTTTTCCAGGCTTGGGCCCATAAGCCTATGCACATCCCACGGACGGTATGAAAAAAAAAAAAATGTTGTGTATGCACTCACTAACTGTAAGTTGATCTGGATAAGAGCGTCTGCTAAATGACAACAAAAAATATATATATATATATATATATGCATAAGCTCTAGATGCGTATGGTTGTTTTGAAAAAGTGCTGTCCATTTCATTGTGTTAAGCTTTGAAACAACATCCACAATGACCATGTTTTCCACTCAGTTTCAACCTGCTGTTGAACTTCTTTCTTCAAATTGATCATCACAGTGAGGTGAGTTTTAAAAGCAGATACTGTGTTTGATGTGATTTTAGATGGCATTTGCATTGATGTCAGAGTGGTTAGAGGGACAATAGAGCCCTGAGTACCAAGTCATTAGGACCTGATGGTTAGAGGGACAATAGAGCCCTGAGTACCAGGCCATTAGGACCTGATGGTTAGAGGGACAATAGAGCCCTGAGTACCAGGTCATTAGGACCTGATGGTTGTTAGCAAGTTGGGTGCTACCAAAGCATGCCCAGAGTGCATAACAGGAGATTACCGTGACTCATTATGTCACGTGGAAGTTTACTGCTATCATGACTAATGGCCTGCCAGTGTGGCGGTAATACGGTCACCGCAACAGTCCTAGTTGCACTCCCTTTTGCCCTCAGAACAGCCTCAATTCGTCGGGGCATGGACTCTACAAGGTGTCAAAAGCGTTCCACAGGGATGCTGGCCCATGTTGACCCCAATGCTTCCCACAGTTGTGTTAAGTTTGCTGGATGTCCTTTGGGTGGTGGACCATTCTTGATACACACGGGAAACTGTTGAGGGTGAAACACGCAGCTGTTTGAAAAGATTGCCTGAAATTTCAGCCCGTTTTGGTGGGATGGAGTTTCGGCCTGCCTGGTGACAGCACCAGGCGGTAAATTAGTTAATAGACCAATAAGGAAAAAAATGATCTGCCAATAAAAGCTCGTTTTCAGTTTTCCCCTCCCCAACTCAGACCACTGCCAGACAGTCCTAGCAAAATTCTTGCTTGGGAAATTGCTCTCTGCTAAGAAGCTATTTTTGTTTATTTTTTTAACCATTTTAATTGAAAAACACAGTAAGGTACTTGATCGTTACCCAGAAATGATTTGATATTGAGATAAAAACAGATGCACTGGACCTTTAAATACTGTGGTCCAAAAATTAAAGGAATGGATAGAAAATCCCCATAATCCCGTGCAGGGCTGACTCAGTTCTCAGAGTGATAGTCGTGAGAAGGTTCACAATGCCCAGGCATCTGTCTTAGAGTCCAGAGGCTATTTCTAGACCACATATAGATAAGGTGGTGGGATCAGTCAGTCTGCTCTGCTCTGCTCTGACTGCACGTCTGCCAGGACCCTGGTTTCTGACCCGCGTGTTGGCTGTGCTGCTGCATAGAGAAACGACGGTTTGGGACTATGATGTAAAAGACTACACATATTTAGGTTATTACATACAGTACTTGACATGGATGGAGACAGAATAGACTGGAAACCACTAGGCTACGTGGATGGAATACCAAAACACTAGTCACATCCACCTACCGGGGGGTGCAATGGCGCAGTCTCCGGCCGAACATTTTAGAGGCTCTCCTCTTGGCCGCACACACAACATGTTGCTATTTTAAAATGTAATATCCGGCAATTTCTAGACATTTTGCCAATGGTGTGAAGAGAACATTTTACAGTTTTAAAGCTGGTTTCCTACAACTCTACACATTTTGCCATGGCTTTATGCTATCTCCCTGACTCTAGTCTTTCATCTTGTGGTTGTTAGTTCTCAAAGAAGATATTATAAAAAAATATGCAGCTCTGTTTTCGACATACTTTATATCTGGTTTTAGTCGTTTAAGTTTAAACTGAAAACGTTTTATTATCCAGAAATAATGGATAATGGTAAAGAGCTAAGAAGCTATTTGTTTCTTTTTTGACCATTTTAATTTAAAAACAATCACAGTAAGGTACTTGTAACCCAGCAATGATTTGATATTGAGATAAAAACCGCTGCATTGCACCTTTAACTAGCGTGCGACAGCACAAACAGCTCTGGGACCAGGCTTAACGACCTTTATCTGCAGAGTCAGCAGGAAACTCCTGATAGAACGCCAAGAATCAGGGAAAGCGTAAGACAATCAGCAGGAAACTCAGTGCAGTAATACTTTAATAACCTCAAAAAAGGGACTGGTGTTCTCTTTTATCACCGTCTGTCTGTAACACAACACTGCCCCAAGCCTGCTAGAGGTTATTCAATGGAATGCAGGCTATCACAACACACCGACAGGAAAAGCCAATGGAAGAAAGTGAGATGGGGTTACAGTTAAGACACTACAGTAACTTAAAAACGAGCTTGGCGTTTATGCACGCAATGTGCACAAGGATGACTTTCTCTAACCAGCAACAAGTTGTGCCATAAAGCCATATATGCTACACATCATTGCATAAACCATATCTTTATGAGAGAAAGTCAATCATTGTGACGGCGCTACTCTTTTGACTAGACATTTCGCATCTTCTCGCAAGTGTGAAGTCAGCCTGGCACAGACAACCCACATTCAGCTAGTGTAAGAAGTTGGCGCCTGGCCTCCATAATAAAGTTAATCAAAGCAATTTGATGCCTGTAAAAAAAAAAGAACAGTGATGGTGGAACACTTAAAGTCCGTTCAAGGTGTGTGTATAAAGTTACAGCAGAAATGATACACTACCAGCAGCCCACTTAACCAGAGTTCTCAGCCTACTTAACCAGAGTTCTCAGCCTACTTAACCAGAGTTCTCAGCCTACTTAACCAGAGTTCTCAGCCCACTTAACCAGAGTTCTCAGCCTACTTTAGAAACCTTTGTAATATTCTGTCTCCGACAAAATCACAGTGCCCCCGAACTCCACATAGACTAACAAGCACCAAACTCAGTACAGGTGGAAAATCAAAAGTAACTTGCCAGCTTCAGAAGATCTTTTCTCGTGAGAAGAAACGTTGATAAAAGCTGAAGCTTTCACCTCAGAAACAGGTTGCACTTTGAGTCTTCTTCAAGAAGCTTTGACTGACAAGACTATCTTATAGTGTAGGGGGAGATGGGGGGGGGTGTAAACCATATAGAGGGGAGATGGGGGAGAAAGCCCACAACCCTAACATTATGTGGGAACGTAATTATAGAGTTCAGTAAAAATCTCAGGACAGGTGATGTTATTAACCACTGACAGAGCATTTACTAGATCAGGGAGACTCAGAAAACACACACACAGTCACCAGTCAAACAGACCTCAGAACGAGCGCACAGGAGTGGCAGAACACAAAGTCATCATGAGAAATGCCATTACAATGTATAGAGCATTCTATGTATTCATTATATGGGCTGGAATACTAATCCATCCATGAATAGAATTCCTCACAGAAGTAAAAAAATAAGTTATGCAAGCTTCTACAACAGCTTCTGGCAAGATCATTTACAAAGACAGTGTGCTTCTTTGCTCCTCCTTTGATACACTGCAATGTTAACTTTAGGCATAGGAATTAGTTACATTGAAACAATAGCTATTGAAGACAGCAAAGTGGTTTGATGAATGACAGAGATAGCTGCAATCAACCCTCTTTAGTTCTAGATAAGACGTCTACAGCACTCTCTCTCTCTCTCCCCCTCCTCCTTGATCAAACACTTTTACTAATCAGCGCAGCGGTCATATCAAAGTAATATACAGAGTAACAAGCATTATCTTACACGCACACCCCCCACATTTAGCTACTGTTAACCTGGCTAGACTAACCCAGATTAAAATCAAATCAAATTTTATTGGCCACATGCGCCGAATACAACAGGTGCAGACATTACAGTGAAATGCTTACTTACAACCCTTAACCAACAGTGCATTTCTTTTTAACAAAAAAAGAAAAAATAAAACAACAAAAAAAGTGTTGAGAAAAAAAAGAGCAGAAGTAAAATAAAATAACAGTAGGGAGGCTATATATACAGGGGGGTACCGGTGCAGAGTCAATGTGCGGGGGCACCGGCTAGTTGAGGTAGTTGAAGTAATATGTACATGTGGGTAGAGTTAAAGTGACTATGCATAAATCATTAACAGAGTAGCAGCAGCGTAAAAGGATGGGGTGGGGGGGGCAGTGCAAATAGTCTGGGTAGCCATGATTAGCTGTTCAGGAGTCTTATGGCTTGGGGGTAGAAGCTGTTGAGAAGTCTTTTGGACCTAGACTTGGCACTCCGGTACCGCTTGCCGTGCGGTAGCAGAGAGAACAGTCTATGACTAGGGTGGCTGGAGTCTTTGACAATTTTGATGGCCTTCCTCTGACACCGCCTGGTATAGAGGTCCTGGATGGCAGGAAGCTTGGCCCCAGTGATGTACTGGGCCGTACGCACTACCCTCTGTAGTGCCTTGCGGTCGGAGGCCAAGCAGTTGCCATACCAGGCGGTGATGCAACCAGTCAGGATGCTCTCGATGGTGCAGCTGTATAATTTTTTGAGGATCTGAGGACCCATGCCAAATCTTTTTAGTCTCCTGAGGGGGAATAGGCTTTGTCGTGCCCTCTTCACGACTGTCTTGGTGTGTTTGGACCATGATAGTTCGTTGGTGATGTGGACACCAAGGAACTTGAAGCTCTCAACCTGTTCCACTACAACACTACCATAATGGCCTGATTGGTGGAGTGCTGCAGAGATGGTTGTCCTTCTGGAAGGTTCTCCCATCTACACAGAGGAACTCTAGACCTCTGTCAGAGTGACCATCGGGTTCTTGGTCACCAACCTGACCAAGGCTCTTCTCCCCCGATTGCTCAGTTTGGCTGGGGGGCCCGCTCTAGGAAGAGTCTTGATGGTTCCAAACTTCTTCCATTTAAGAACGATGGAGGCCACTGTGTTCTTGGGGACCTTTAATGCGCAGAAATGTTTTGGTACCCTTCCCCAGATCTGTGCTTTGACACAATCCTGTCTCTGAGCTCTACGGACAATTCCTTCGACCTCATGGCTTGGTTTTTGCTCTGACATGCACTGTCAACTGTTGGACCTTATATAGACAGATGTGTGCCTTTCCAAATCATGTCCAATCAATTGTATTTACCACAGGTGGACTCCAATCAAGTTGTAGAAACAGTTCAAGGATGATCGATGGAAACAGGATGCACCAGAGCTCAATTTCGAGTCTCATAGCAAAGGGTCTGAATACTTATGTAAATAAGGTATTTCTGTTGATATATTTTTAATAAATTAAGTCTAAAAACCTGTTTTTGCTGTCATTATGGGGTATTGTGTGTAGATTGATGAGGGAAAACATGTATTTAATCAACTTTAGAATAAGGCTGTAATGTAACAAAATGTGGAAAAATTCAAGGGGTCTGAGACAAAGTGGAGTCACAATTCAACGGCTCAGACACGAGACGTACGTGGCAGGGTCTACAGACAATCACGGACTACAAAAATAAAACCAGCCACGTTGCCGACACCGATATCTCGCTTCCAGACAAGCTAAACACCTTCTTCGCCCACTTTGAGGATAACACAGTGCCACTGACGAGGCCCACTACCAAGGACTGTGGCCTCTCCTCCTCCGTGGCCGACATGAATATGACATTTAAGCATGTTAACCCCCGCAAGGCTGCAGGCCCAGACGGCATCCCTAGCCGCGTCCTCAGAGCATGCGCAGACCAGCTGTCTGCTGTGTTTACAGACATATTCAATCTCTCCCTTTCCCAGTCTGCTGTTCCCACATGCTTCAAGATGGCCACTATTGTTCCTGTACCCAAGAAAGCAAAGGTAACTGAACTAAATGACTATCGCCCCGTAGCACTCACCTCTGTCATCATGAAGTGCTTTGAGAGACTAGTCAAGGATCATATCACCTCTACCTTACCTGTCACCCTAGACCCACTTCAATTTGCTTACCGCCCCAATAGATCCACAGACGATGCAATTGCCATCACACTGCCCTATCCCATCTGGACAAGAGGAATACCTACGTAAGAATGCTGTTAATTGACTATAGCTCAGCATTCAACAGCATAGTACCCTCCAAGCTCATCATTAAGCTCGAGGCCCTGGGTCTGAACCCCGCCCTGTGCAACTGGGTCCTGGACTTCCTGACGGGCCGCCCCCAGTTGAAGGTAGGAAACAACACATCCACTTTGCTGATCCTCAACACTGGGGCCCCACAAGGGTGCGTGCTCAGCCCACTCCTGTACTCCCTGTTCACCCATGACTGCGTGGCCAAGCACGCCTCCAACTCAATCATCAAGTTTGCAGACGACACAACAGTAGTAGGCTTGATTACCAACAATGACGAGACCGCCTACAGGGAGGAGGTGAGGGCTCTGGGAGTGTGGTGCCAGGAAAATAACCTCTCACTCAACTTCAACAAAACAAAGGATATGATCGTGGACTTAAGGAAACAGCAGAGGGTGCACCCCCCTATCCACATCGACGGGACCGCAGTGGAGAAGGTAAAAAGCTTCAAGTACCTTGGCACCCACATCACTGACAAACAGAAATGGTCCACCCACGCAGACAGTGTGGTGAAGAAGGTGCAACAGTGCCTCTTCAACCTCAGAAGGCTGAAGAAATTTGGCTTTGCACCTAAAACCCTCACAAACTTTTACAGATGCACAATTGAGAGCATCCTGTCGGGCTGTATCACCGCCTGGTACGGCAACTGCACCGCCCACAATCGCAGGGCTCTCCAGAGGGTGGTGCGGTTTGCCGAACGCATTACCAGGGGCAAACTACCCGCCCTCCAAGACACCTACAGCACCCAATGTCACAGGAAGGCCAAAAAGATCATCAAGGACATCAACCACCCGAGCCACTGCCTGTTCACCCCGCTATCATCCAGAAGGCGAGGTCAGTACAGGTGCATCAAAGCTGGGACCGAGAGACTGAAAAACAGCTTCTATCTCAAGGCCATAAGACTGTTAAATAGCCATCACTAGCACATTAGAGGTTGCTGCTGCCTAATGAAATCCCTGGCCACTTTAAGAAATTGAACACTTGTCACTTTAATAATGTTTACATATCTTGCACTACTCATCTCATATGTATATACTGTATTATTTATATAATATTCTACTGGATCTTAGTTCATGCCTCTTTGTCATTGCTTGTCCATATATGTATATATTCTTAAATTCCATTCCTTACTAGATTTGTGTGTATTGGGTATATGTTGTGAAATTGTTAGATATTACTTGTTAGGTATTACTGCACTGTCGTTGCTAGAAGCACAAGCATTTCGCTACACCCTCAATAACATCTGCTAAACACGTGTATGTGACAAATAAAATTTGATACATTTCAACATTCTGACTTGTAATTGGGATGTTCGGGAAAGCTGAGCCTACATGTTAGAGACGAGAGTGTAAGTATTTCACTCTTGGATTCTAAAAAGAGGCAAAGGCGTACCTTTGCCAATTTGACAACAAGAGCAGGTCCTTGTTTTGTTGACCAATAAAAAGCATGTGCCATTAAAATGCAATTGTGTGTGGGCCCAATACAAAAAAATGTTTTTGGGGGGGAATATTGTGAAACACATTCCACCATTACTGTAAATATAAAGACATTTTCTGAAATTACAATCCAAAAATATTACTTTTACAGTAGCTCCTTTAACACCGGGCAAAACAGTGTACAGTAAGTGTACATTTTGCATTTGTACAATTATTTTGATGTGATATGAAAGTAGATGGCTTTATATTTCTTGATCTACGTTTCTTGAACCGTACCGCAATTGAGAATTGATTCACGTTTAAATTGAGTATTTGGCCGTTTTGGCCGCCAGAGCCAATTCGCATCTTAACAGAACATGTAAGGTCCGTCATAAGGAGTAACGTTAGGCTCCTTTAGTCTATTATTGAACTAGCAGCTAACGTTAGATAGCTAGCTCTGTTAGTTAGCCCATTCACAATGAGTCGCACAATTAGCAAAGCCTATTCATACAAGAGACATGTTAACATTGATAATAGTCAGCTAAATTGTATATTCGTCAACTAGCTAGCAAGCTACCACGACAGACCAAGAAGCCAAGATGATGCATCATTAGATGACGTGATGCATGCTCACCTACCCGCTGGTGAAGATCAGCTAGCTAGCTAACTAACTCCCGCACGTGTGTGACGTCTTCCTGCCTTTGCATATATTGCAATCACTCGTCCATAAAGAGGGCCCTTTTTCAATGCATCAAAGTTGCAACAAGGCTACAAATCTCCCTCTCTCATGCCAAGACAACGCTGGACCAGATTTGGTATTATATCTTGGCCCATTCGCTTTCTGCGTTCACGTGTGAGGCGGTGACAAGCCGTCTATCAGTGACGTCGAAAGTTAAAAGACCGCCCCCTTCGGCGCATGACATTTTGGCCCCGTTTCAATCCGTCCCAATCCGTTTATGTTTGAGCCCTCGTTCTTCCCCTCTAAAATGGTCAACAATTAAATTGTGGTTAAACTATGATTTTCAGGTAATATTCTGATTAGAGCATAATAGACAGAGGATTTTTTTAGCAGGCTTTGCATTTATATAGCTACTGAATAGTTTTCTAGACTTACATGTTGATGATGACGTTCCATTCATGAATGAACCAGTCTTTTCTTAGGATTTAGCGCCCTCACGTGGATATAACAGATATGCCACATATACTTGTGACAGGATAGGACCCAATTTGGTCAGTGGTTCGCAGGGGACCCTAATTAATGGGGAATAATTAGGGTCCCCTGACTTGGGCCAGGGTTTTGCTTCTTTACTGCAGTTTAACTGACGCCCGGCCCAGAAAGACCATTTCCATATAGAGAAATCAGATTAGAAAAATCCTAATGAGACACTTTAGTCATCACCTTTGTGCACAAAACATCCATTCAATTATTCAAATAATTGCGTATAGGCTGTGTGTGTTTAGGCTGTGCGGTGTATAAGGCTGTGGCGGTGTCATTGCTCTCCTAGTCATTTGTTTGAGGCTTTTGAGAGCCGTTTGAAAACCATGCTGTCCTGATTGTTTAGGGTGCTAGAAGGTATGTTTGTTTAATCAGTGTTTGTTTATTTATGTTTGATAATATTACAAATTATTGTGTCGAGTTATGTCACTGCAGTAATAACCTGTTTGGAGAGGCTTGCGGTCCAAGCAGTTAAAAGCACCCTCCCTTATAAGGTGATGAATTGTCTTAGTAAACTAATTTGTGTTTCTATTCAGTTTATTTGTCTGGTGCAGACAATCGAAACTGTGTAGAAATTATAATGGACCTACATTCATACAGTTTATTGACTGTGTCCAGCTCGCTAATAATAACTGAGATGAAAGGTAGACAGTCAGGGAGCATCGAAAATTCTAAAAAGGATGGATAGAGGACTATTTTTTGCTAATTTTGACTGTGAGGAAACTTTAAAATATGATCTATCACTTCAAAATCTACATACCAGACATTATCGGAATGACCCTATAGTGCGTGACCTTGTGTGCTGTGCCAGTGCAAGTGGGCCGTTGCCCAAGGAGAGAGAGCGCGACATGACAGACAGACTAACTAGATTCAAAACATTATTTGTAGCAGTCATCTACACTCTAAAAAATGCTGCGTTGTTTGAATGAACAACTGCTGGGTTGCAAGCATTGGGTCACTTAGTTGGGTTGTTTTCTTTAAAAAGAGCAAGGTTGGGTTGTTAATGCTGGGTTATTGATGTTGGGTTATTGAGATATGACCCAGTGGGTGGGTTAATTCTCCCACCAAATCCAGAAGATCAAAGTGATCCTGCACGCAATGAAGATTGTTTCAGCTGTGTAGCAAGTCTACCAGACAGTGCAGCCAGCACTGAGTGGAATTAGCTAGCTCAAACTCATTTTAAAATATTTATTGCATTTAAAATATATAAGGTTCCATTTTGACAAAAAGCCTTGTGTTTTTTTCTCCTCTGATTCAGAATCTACAGAGCTTTATTTTTTTTAAATGCCGCCATTCTAGTAAACTATGGATTGAAATTCATGAATGGTTGTGTATAAAATCTCCCAAATTACCCATGTTTAACTTTGATGATGTTAAATGGCGATATGCTTATCCTTGTAATTCTGATCACAACTATTTTATTAACATTATTATTCTCTTGGACAAATATTATATTCACAAATGTAAATGGGGTGGAGAAAATTGCTTATTTTGTAGTTTTTTTTCATTGAGCTGTTACAATGTAAGAAATCCCTCAAACTTGTGAAACTGAAAAAGTTTGATTTTTTTTTGTTTTTGAAGTCATGTCTCTGAATGTCTGTCAATGTCTTATCGCCTTGTCACATCTAAAGATGTCCTGAATTATTATTATCATAATTACATATTACATATCTCAGTCATTGACCATTTTTGATAATCTTAGCTAGCAAGCAAGCTAGCTAGCAAACAACCCCATGAATGCTAGCTCAAACACTAACATTTTCTAACATAGCTGGCGACTCTATTTTCCTGTGCTGTGTGTGGCTGTAGTAGGAAACATTTGAGGTTTTTGTTGAAGTTTGGCTAGCTATGTCAGTGTGTTACTGTGCGGTGCATTATTTCACATCAAGCCGCACTGCTTCTTGACACACTGCTTGCTTAACCCGGAAGCCAGCCACACCAATGTGTCGGAGGAAACACCGAACAACTGGCGACCGCGTCAGCCTGCATGCGCCTGGCCCACCACAGGAGTCGCTAGAGTGCGATGGGACAAGTACATCCCGGCCGGCCAAACCCTCCCCTAACCCGAACGACACTGGGCCAATTGTGCGCCGCCTCATGGGTCTCCCGGTCGGCTGCGACACAGCCCGGGATCGAACCTGGATCTGTAGTGGCCCCTCAAGCACTGCGATGCAGTGCCTTAGACCGCTGCGCCACTCGGGAGGTCCCTTGAAATGAAAGGAGTGTCTCCATTGTTCATCCAAGTTTAGGCTATCCATTTTGACTCTCCACTTAATCTGTGTGAATGTTATGTCTTTGTCCCCCACTGCCCAGATACTAGAGGCTGCATGGCCCTGAGAGTGCTTATCCCACCACCAGTGAATGCAGGTAGCTACATATTGAAATGAAAATAGTGTCTCAAATGTTCATCCACGTTTTTTCCATTTTGTCTGTCCCCTAAAACCTTGTTATGTCTTTGTCAACCAGGTACTAAAGATATGATCCTGAGAGTGTTTCTCCCACCACCAGTGTAATGAGTTGTAAAGAAGACTGCCCGCCCAAGCATTGATGTCATATTGTAGCATAAGTATACATGTGGAATATTGAATACTATTTAATATGTAATACTGTAAACCAGAGGTGGGAAGTAACTAATTACAAATACTCTCGTTACTGTGATTGAGTAGCTTTTCCAAGTACTTTTTGTATTTTTCAAAGTC
The DNA here is from genome assembly GCF_020615455.1 of Coregonus clupeaformis. Taxonomy (NCBI): domain Eukaryota; kingdom Metazoa; phylum Chordata; class Actinopteri; order Salmoniformes; family Salmonidae; genus Coregonus; species Coregonus clupeaformis. The sequence goes on along the minus strand of NC_059209.1, from coordinate 34,267,940 downwards.
AGTCATTTTACTTCTACTTGAGTCAAATGTAATTGAAGTAACAGTAATTCTACTTGAGTGGGATACTTCAGTACTCCTCCCACCCTTGCTGTGTACAGCTGCATCAAAATTGGGACCGAAAGAATGAAAAACAGCTTCTATCTCAAGGCCACCAGACTGTTAAAAATGCCATCACTAGCCGGCTTCCACCCGGTTACGCAACCCTGCACCTTAGAGGCTGCTGCCTTATATAAAGTACCAGTCAAAAGTTTGGACACACCTACTCATTCAATGGTTTTTCTTTATTTTTACTATTTTCTATATTGTAGCATAATAGTGAAGACATCAAAACTATGAAATAACACATATGGAATCATGTAGTAAGCAAAAAAGTGTTAAGTGGTTGAAAAACAAGTTTTAATGACTCCAACCTAAGTGTATGTAAACTTTCGACTTCAACTGTATGCTGAGCACTTGTTGGCTGCTTTTCCTTCCCTCTGCCGTCCGACTCATCCCAAACCATCTCAATTGGGTTGAGGTCGGGGGATTGTGGAGGCTAGGCCATCTGATGCAGCACTCCATCACTCTCCTTCTTGGTATAATAGCCCTTACACAGCCTGGAGGTGTGTTGGGTCATTGTCCTGTTGAAAAACAAATGATAGTCCCACTAAGCCCAAACCAGATGGGATGGCGTATCGCTGCAGAATGCTGTGGTAGCCATGCTGGTTGTGTGCCTTGAATTCTAAATAAATCACAGACAGTGTCACCAGCAAAGCACCCCCACACCATAACACCTCCTCCTCCATGCTTTACGGTGGGAATTACACATACGGAGATCATCCGTTCACCCACACCGCGTCTCACAAAGACACGGCGGTTTGAACCAACAATCTCCAATTTGGACTCCAGACCAAAGGACAAATTTCCACCAGCCTAATGTCCATTGCTCATGTTTCTTGGCCCAAGCAGGTCTCTTCTTCTTATTGGTGTCCTTTAGTAGTGGTTTCTTTGGAGCAAATCAACCATGAAGGCGTGATTCACACAATCCCCTCTGAACAGTTGATGTTGAGATGTGTCTGTGACTTGACCTCTGAAGCATTTATTTGGGCTGCAATTTCTGAGGCTGGTAACTCTAATGAACTTATCCTCTGCAGCAGCGGTAACTCTGGGTCTTCCATTCCTGTGGCGGTCCTCATGAGAGCCAGTTTCATCATAGCGCTTCATGGTTTTTGCGACTGCACTTTAAGAAACTTTCAAAGTTCTTGAAATGTTCCGTAGTGACTGACCTTCATGTCTTAAAGTAATGATAGACTGTCGTTTCTCTTTGCCCATAATATGGACTTGGTCTTTTACCAAATAGGGCTATCTTCTATCTTCTGTATACCAACCCTACCTTGTCACAACACAACTGATTGGCTCAAACGCATTAAGAAGGAAAGAAATTCCACAAATTAACTTTTAAGAAGGCACACCTGTTAATTAAAATGCATTCCAGGTGACTACCTCATGAAGCTGGTTGAGAGAATGCCAAGAGTGTGCAAAGCTGTCATCAAGGCAAAGGGTGGCTATTTGAAGAATCTCAAATATAAAATATATGTTGATTTGTTTAACACTTTTTTGGTTACTAAATGATTCCATATGTGTTATTTCATAGTTTTGATGTCTTCACTATTATTCTACAATGTAGAAAATAGTAAAAATAAAGAAAAACCGTTGAATGAGTAGGTGTGTCCAAACTTTTGACTGGTAGTGTACATGGACTTGGAATCACTGGCCACTTTAATAATGGAACACTAGTCACTTTAAAAATGTTTACATACTGCTTTACTCATCTCATATGTATACAGTGCCTTGCAAAAGTATTCATCCCCCTTGGCGTTTTTCCTATTTTGTTGCATTACAACCTGTAATTTAAATTGATTTTTATTTGGATTTCATGTAATGGACATACACAAAATAGTCCAAATTGGTGAAGTGAAATTCAAAAAATAACTTGTTCCAAAAAATTCAAAAAATAAATAACGGAAACGTGGTGCGTGGTGCGTGTATACAGTGGGGAGAACAAGTATTTGATACACTGCCGATTTTGCAGGTTTTCCTACTTACAAAGCATGTAGAGGTCTGTAAATTTTATCATAGGTACACTTCAACTGTGAGAGACGGAATCTAAAACAAAAGTCCAGAAAATCACATTGTATGATTTTTAAGTAATTCATTTGCATTTTATTGCATGACATAAGTATTTGATCACCTACCAACCAGTAAGAATTCCGGCTCTCACAGACCTGTTAGTTTTTCTTTAAGAAGCCCTCCTGTTCTCCACTCATTACCTGTATTAACTGCACCTGTTTGAACTCGTTACCTGTATAAAAGACACCTGTCCACACACTCAATCAAACAGACTCCAACCTCTCCACAATGGCCAAGACCAGAGAGCTGTGTAAGGACATCAGGGATAAAATTGTAGACCTGCACAAGGCTGGGATGGGCTACAGGACAATAGGCAAGCAGCTTGGTGAGAAGGCAACAACTGTTGGCGCAATTATTAGAAAATGGAAGAAGTTCAAGATGACGGTCAATCAACCTCGGTCTGGGGCTCCATGCAAGATCTCACCTCGTGGGGCATCAATGATCATGAGGAAGGTGAGGGATCAGCCCAGAATTACACGGCAGGACCTGGTCAATGACCTGAAGAGAGCTGGGACCACAGTCTCAAAGAAAACCATTAGTAACACACTACGCCGTCATGGATTAAAATCCTGCAGCGCACGCAAGGTCCCCCCTGCTCAAGCCAGCGCATGTCCAGGCCCGTCTGAAGTTTGCCAATGACCATCTGGATGATCCAGAGGAGGAATGGGAGAAGGTCATGTGGTCTGATGAGACAAAAATATAGCTTTTTGGTCTAAACTCCACTCGCCGTGTTTGGAGGAAGAAGAAGGATGAGTACAACCCCAAGAACACCATCCCAACTGTGAAGCATGGAGGTGGAAACATCATTATTTGGGGATGCTTTTCTGCAAAGGGGACAGGACGACTGCACCGTATTAAGGGGAGGATGGATGGGGCCATGTATCGTGAGATCTTGGCCAACAACCTCCTTCCCTCAGTAAGAGCATTGAAGATGGGTCGTCGCTGGGTCTTCCAGCATGACAACGACCCGAAACACACAGCCAGGGCAACTAAGGAGTGGCTCCGTAAGAAGCATCTCAAGGTCCTGGAGTGGCCTAGCCAGTCTCCAGACCTAAACCCAATAGAAAATCTTTGGAGGGAGCTGAAAGTCCGTATTGCCCAGCGACAGCCCCGAAACCTGAAGGATCTGGAGAAGGTCTGTATGGAGGAGTGGGCCAAAATCCCTGCTGCAGTGTGTGCAAACCTGGTCAAGACCTACAGGAAACGTATGATCTCTGTAATTGCAAACAAAGGTCTCTCACAGTTGAAGTGTACCTATGATAAAAATTACAGACCTCTACATGCTTTGTAAGTAGGAAAACCTGCAAAATCGGCAGTGTATCAAATACTTGTTCTCCCCACTGTATGTATTCACCCCCTTTGCTATGAAGCCCCTAAATAAGATCTGGTGCAACCAATTACCTTCAGAAGTCACATAATTAGTTAAATAAAGTCCACCTGTGTGCAATCTAAGTGTCACATGATCTCAGTATATATACACCTGTTCTGAAAGGCCCCAGAGTCTGCAACACCACTAAGCAAGGGGCACCACCAAGCAAGCGGCACCATGAAGACCAAGGAGCGCTCCAAACAGGTCAGGGACAAAGTTGTGGAGAAGTACAGATCAGGGTTGAGTTATAAAAAAATATCCGAAACTTTGAACATCCCACGGAGCACCATTAAATCCATTATTAAAAATGGAAAGAATATGGCACCACAACAAACCGGCCAAGAGAGGGCCGCCCACCAAAACTCACGGACCAGGCAAGGAGGGCATTAATCAGAGAGGCAACAAAGTGACCAAAGATAACCCTGAAGGAGCTGCAAAGCTCCACAGCGGAGATTGGAGTATCTGTCCATAGGACCACTTTAAGCCGTACACTCCACAGAGCTGGGCTTTACGGAAGAGTGGCCAGAAAAAAGCCTTTGCTTAAAGAAAAAAATAAGCAAACACGTTGCGTGTTCGCCAAAAGGCACGTGGGAGACTCCCCAAACATATGGAAGAAGGTACTCTGGTCAGATGAGACTAAAATTGAGCTTTTTGGCCATCAAGGAAAATGCTATGTCTGGCGCAAACCCAACACCTCAAGAACACCAGCGGAACCCATCAAACTTGAAGGAGCTGGTGCAGTTTTGCCTTGAAGAATGGGCAAAAATCCCAGTGGCTAGATGTGCCAAGCTTATAGAGAAATACCCCAAGAGACTTGCAGCTGTAATTAATGCAAAAGGTGGCTCTACAAAGTATTTACTTTTGGGGGGGGGGTGAATAGTTATGCACGCTCAAGCTTTCTTTTTTGTCTTATTTCTTGTTTGTTTCGCAATAAAAAATATTTTGCATCTTCAAAGTGGTAGGCATATTGTGTAAATCAAATGTTACAAACCCCCAAAAAATCAATTTTAATTCCAGGTTGTAAGGCAACAAAATAGGAAAAATGCCAAGGTGGGTAAATACTTTCGCAAGGTCCTCTGTAGTTCAGCTGGTAGAGCACGGCGCTTGTAACGCCAAGGTAGTGGGTTCGATCCCCGGGACCACCCATACACAAAAATGTATGCACGCATGACTGTAAGTCGCTTTGGATAAAAGCGTCTGCTAAATGGCATATTATTATTCTATTCTACTGTATTCTTAATTCCATTATTTTACTTAGATACTACTGCACTGTTGGAGCTAGGAACACAAGCATTTCGCTACACCCGCAATAACATCTGCTAAATATGTGTTTGTGACCAATAAAATTTGATTTGATTAGAATAGACTGTATAGGACTATAGCATGTTCTGAGCAATAAAAAGAAAGGCCACAATTTGTCTGTGCATGCGCAGGCTTGTGCAAGAGGGTGTGATGAATGTCTTGATTATTGTTCAACATTTTATAATCATATTCTCTGATCCCCAGGCTGGAACCAATATGGCTGAATATCTCCGCCAGGTGAACAAGAGACCCAAACCCTTCGTTCTGACTCTCGGAGACAATCGCTTCTACTCACTGGCATTCACCATCATGAATGGGCAGACTCTGGAACAGGAGACATTATGTTTCATTGTTTTGAATAAATTGATGTTTGAAAATGGATACCTGGTTGGGTAAAATGTTTACTTTTCTTCAGCCCCGTTCCTCAGCTTTAATTGGCTGCTGGGATTTTTAAAAAGATGGATTGTGCATCTAAAGTTTTTGTTTATTTGTGTGTTTGTTTTGCCTGATTTCATTTTGTAACTGAAATTAATATCTGAAAATAAACATTTTGTATTTTCTATACAATTTGGACATGATTGGCCATTTGTCATTTTAAGAATTTCATAGACTGTGTAGTAGCGTTATAACATTGATTGTTATTGTTAGAAGTATTTGTACCTTTAGAAAATTAACAGATTCTGTAAATAAGAGGTGGAGAAAAATTTCCCAGCAAAAAAAGTTAAAAGCAACCCACTTTTGGGGTAAATCTAGTAACCCAACGTGTTAGGTCATTCACGTAACCCAACAGTGCGGGGTCAAAATAACCCAGCGCTGGGTATGTACTATAGTGACCCAGCTGGGTATGTACTATAGTGAGCCAGCGCTGGGTATGTACTATAGTGACCCAGCTGGGTATGTACTATAGTGACCCAGCTGGGTATGTACTATAGTGACCCATCGCTGGGTATGTACTATAGTGACCCAGCTGGGTATGTACTATAGTGACCCAGCTGGGTATGTACTATAGTGACCCAGCTGGGTATGTACTATAGTGACCCAGCGCTGGGTATGTACTATAGTGACCCAGCTGGGTATGTACTATAGTGACCCAGCTGGGTATGTACTATAGTGACCCAGCTGGGTATGTACTATAGTGACCCAGCGCTGGGTATGTACTATAGTGACCCAGCGCTGGGTATGTACTATAGTGACCCAGCTGGGTATGTACTATAGTGACCCAGCTGGGTATGTACTATAGTGACCCAGCTGGGTATGTACTATAGTGACCCAGCGCTGGGTATGTACTATAGTGACCCAGCTGGGTATGTACTATAGTGACCCAGCTGGGTATGTACTATAGTGACCCAGCGCTGGGTATGTACTATAGTGACCCAGCTGGGTATGTACTATAGTGACCCAGCGCTGGGTATGTACTATAGTGACCCAGCTGGGTATGTACTATAGTGACCCAGCGCTGGGTATGTACTATAGTGACCCAGCGCTGGGTATGTACTATAGTGACCCAGCTGGGTATGTACTATAGTGACCCAGCGCTGGGTATGTACTATAGTGACCCAGCTGGGTATGTACTATAGTGACCCAGCGCTGGGTATGTACTATAGTGACCCAGCTGGGTATGTACTATAGTGACCCAGCGCTGGGTATGTACTATAGTGACCCAGCGCTGGGTATGTACTATAGTGACCCAGCTGGGTATGTACTATAGTGACCCAGCTGGGTATGTACTATAGTGACCCAGCGCTGGGTATGTACTATAGTGACCCAGCGCTGGGTATGTACTATAGTGACCCAGCTGGGTATGTACTATAGTGACCCAGCGCTGGGTATGTACTATAGTGACCCAGCTGGGTATGTACTATAGTGACCCAGCGCTGGGTATGTACTATAGTGACCCAGCTGGGTATGTACTATAGTGACCCAGCTGGGTATGTACTATAGTGACCCAGCTGGGTATGTACTATAGTGACCCAGCTGGGTATGTACTATAGTGACCCAGCTGGGTATGTACTATAGTGACCCAGCTGGGTATGTACTATAGTGACCCAGCTGGGTATGTACTATAGTGACCCAGCGCTGGGTATGTACTATAGTGACCCAGCTGGGTATGTACTATAGTGACCCAGCGCTGGGTATGTACTATAGTGACCCAGCTGGGTATGTACTATAGTGACCCAGCTGGGTATGTACTATAGTGACCCAGCGCTGGGTTACAGAAATGACACAAATTGGGTCGTTATTGACTCATCTCTGTTTTGGTGTAGTTAACTATAGCTAACTAAGCATTAATGTTGTTCTTGCCTTTCCACTGGCCTAAATACATCTGCACTGTTGGAAAGCTGGGATTCCCCTCTATTAAACAATGGCTGTGTAATTGCAACAACTTTGAAAATATTGACAAATAACTTGCTGTGCATAGATCTTCCCCGAAACATGAATGTTTTAACCTTATATATAAACACGTCTAGTTAGCAACCTCGCTTTGAAGTAGCCCACCTTATCCATTTGATCCCTGATTCATTGAATGAGGGAATCATTTTATAAAGATACAAGTATTTGGTTGTAATGTTGCAATATTTTAGATCAAGGGTGGCAACCGTCCTCCAGGATAGCTACTGGGTGTGCAGGCTTTTGTACAAGCCCTGGTCTAACCACATTGTAGCCTGAAGATCAGCTCAACAGGACCTTGATAACCAGACTTGGGTGTTTCAGGGCTGGATCAAACGCCACGTCTGCACACCCAGCAGCTCCCCAGATGGAGGGTTGACCACATGTTGACAACATGTGACTAACAGTGCAGTTCTTCTTTGTGGGGGGTTAAGTGCCTTGATCAAGGGCACAACGGCAGGAGATGGTAGGCCTACAGCCTTCCAGTGTCAATAATACTTACTTTTTCATGTAGGCTATAATAATAGTCATGGAAATGTGGTTAAAAGTCATGGAGAAGTCATGGAAAATGTGTATGAACCCTTAACAGTAAATAATCAGAGGTCTCTACAGCATAATGTCATTTATGAATTTCGGTGAACATAGTCTAATGGACCGACATGGAAAGACAGCTCCTGCACTTTCATCCCAAGTCAAGCACTGAGAGCATTAGCCTATTTATTTCTGCAACAACACACTCATCACAACTTGTAAGCATGCTAGTTACAGTGCCTCCTAAATATATTATTGAAATCAGGAACGGAGGGTAGGCTATCAGCTGACCATTGATATTGATGATTGATGTAAATCTACTAGTTGGCTAGCTCGATTTCTTTTAGTGATTTACTTCAAGTGCTTAATTTGTAAATCGGGAGGTGTCGGAACAACAAGTGAGCGCTAGAGTGGAGTGACCTGGGGAGCTTTGAGGTACCGGAACGCATGAGAAAAGAAAAAGATCACCTTTATAATAAAGCGCTGCATGCATATCATCACATTTGCTAGTGGCATAGAGCAGTAGAATAGAGGCACTTAACGAAGATGCACACATGGAGAACATTTTTAGTGGCCTAGGGTCCGGGAAAAATCTGGACTTTTATAAATGCATTTCATGAAATTCTACTTCATTTTACATGATTGGAGACTTTCGCAGAATCTTTTTTAATACCGCAAATGATCGAAATGGCAGGCTACTTTGACACTGACAAACAGAAAATCTGAGATCAATAAAAACGACCTTGTCTTGAATCCATCACTAGCCTAGGCCTAGGTGTGAGGAGACACATATTGTAAGCTACAATATGAGGAGGAAATTATAGTCCTAAAAATGCTTTCCAGTTTCACTGACTCGCCCAATGATGCGCAACTCACTTGCTGGTGATGGCCGATGCGCTCATGCCAAAAGCCTATCTCTCTATTTCTCTTTTGTAAAATAATATTTGGAAATTGTTCAAATATTATGGTAGCCTACAGCATAGTCTTCTCTTTTCAGTAGGAGCAATTTGCTTTACAACCTGTTTTTTCCCTCGATTGTATTTGAAATATTGCGAGAGGCCTGTCTTGTCTGATTGCTGCTTTTTCCACTGTAGGCTATTCCTTGTTATTGGGCTACAATCCACAGCTAGGCTATTTTTTTTTTAAAGAAGCGATTGATCCTCTGTGGCTAAATGATAGCCCTTCTCATGGTGTAGCAGGCTATTCTGAATGATTTCATTTCTTTCTGAACAGACAGCAGTAATTCTATAACTTTGGCAAATGTATTTGAATTTATCAGGGGTGCTGCAGTTCCTTCAGAATCCATCGCGCGGCTGTGATTCTATAAGGAAATACATGATGAAGTGCAACGCTGGAGAGATGAGAGTTACAGGCTCATGTCTATCAGAGCAGCGAGGGATCATAGTAAGCGAATCTCATTCTAGCTATGTAATAGATACTGACGCGCTTCTCACACAGCCACCACCACGCGTTGGTCTCAAACATAGGTTACAATGTTGCGCAAACCATAAACCCGGTCCCGCCCAACCCAAAACTACTCTTAGAATATTAGGCCCGGGCTGAAAATCTACTTTTTCACATAACGTTTTTTTGTGGGGGCAAGAGAATTGAGCATTGATCTATTTTGTGAAAAGTGAAAATAATTGTTCATGCCACGAAAGGTACCGGATCCGGCCAAATAGGTTCCGGAACAAAACAGTCCAAAACCGAGCCTGAACAGGATCCGGCTCAAATTAGCAGTTCTCTCTGTCTTTCTGCCTTTCTCTGCTGCGCGTGTCAGCCAACCAGACCGAATATTGATGATGGTGTAGGCTAAATCAAGTGTTAATCAAATGTTATGCTTTTGTAGCAGCACTGTTGATATTTAAACTAGGTAACTAGTTACACACACTCGACCGGTGACCGCATCTCTCAAGCCATGCATGTTTGGATACCGGGCGCGCGAAATCTTCATACAGGGCACGCGCAGACTTGGAAAACGCAACCGGGCGAGCGCAAATTCAGTACAGGGCAGATCAACAGGCGCAACCAACGGGGGTGGCGAACTTGACGACGACTTGCGGGCAGTGTGTTCCGAACATCAATGACAAAAAATCTATACAGAAATATATTTTCTGGGGAAATTAAACAACCACCCAACAGGGCACGTTGGAGACTGGAACGGCAAAGGGGCGTGTAGAGCACTATCTGTGCACGTGCCTGCACCCTGGTCTTTGGCTAACTGTTTTATTTGTCAATGTTTTTGGTCAGTTGTGAACTCGGTCAGTAGCACTTTACTAGTCTGTAGCACTTTAGAAAGTGACAGAGCCGTCAAGTGAAAGGAACTGAGATATTTGTGTACTCGTGCCAATACATTTTACTGTAATCCTATTTCAAACAAGCAAACCTAAACCTGAAATATTTAATGCACACGGCTTTTTTGTATTTATTTTTTTATCTGCCTCGCGACTGTTTCCGTATAAATTGTCATAGAACCTGTGATTTGAAGTTACATTATGATATGTGTGGTCCTCTGTAGCTCAGTTGGTAGAGCATGGCGCTTGTAACGTCAGGGTAGTGGGTTCGATCCCCGGGACCACCCATACACAAAAAATGTATGCACGCATGACTGTAAGTCGCTTTGGATAAAAGCGTCTGCTAAATGGCATATTATTATTATAATATGCTTTTTTTTTTAAACACAACAAAAAAATAGAAAATATATATAACATCTTATCATTTTTATTTTTATTAAAACAGTACTCTATATATTGCTGCATACATCTGTAAACAAACAGATACATTGTTTAATCATGTTCCTTTTGCTCTTTTACCAGACTAACTTTTGAACTGTAAACTGGTGACATCATGAGAAGGCACAACACTGGAAGCAGCAGGTAGCTGAGCTAAAAGGGACTTTTTTGACCAGCATCCCATTGACAGCCCGACTAGCCAAAATCTAAAACTGACCCATACCTTAACTCTGACCTTTACCTTTTCTGAAATTAAATATTCGTTTGCACGTCAGCCAAGTCCCTTAGTTCACGTGTCAAACTCATTCCACGGAGGGTCGAGTGTCTGCGGGTTTTCGCTCTTCCCCTGTACTTGATTGATGAATTGAGGTCACTGATTAGTAAGGAACTCCCCTCACCTGGTGGTCTAGGTCTTAATTGAAAGAAAAAAATTAAAACCAGCAGACACTAGGCCCTCCATGGAATGAGTTTGACACCACTGCCTTAGTTCTATTTACTTTGACTGTCAATCAGACAGGAATACTGATTTGGTCACACAATTCCCCTGACAAGTGGTCAAGGTTCTATTAAAACAAATAATGTGTGAATTTAATTCAACGTTTATTTGTAGAGCATCATTTACATACTAAATTTAAGCAGAACATAGCCCTACGTAGGAAAACATGTTATGGAAGAGAAAAGTTAGAAACCCGAGGAAGAGAGAAGAGTAGCCTATCCCAGTAGACGTTGTTATATGAATCTCCGGTATCTTGTGACTTCAGACCTAAAGCTGGACACAAATCCTTTGTCACAGTGAGGAGTTAGATATCATTACAATGCATAGTGTGAATGTTAGATACACATTCGATATACAGGTGGGTCAGTGCTTGTCAAGTTTGGTCGAATATTTACTATTGTATTTGTACACAGACTATTCATGTATAATTTTTTGACAGACAACAAATCTCCCACCACTAGGTGTCAGACATGAACTGTGCAGTAGAAACGTTGAGTTTTAAAACAATATGAACAACTAAAGACCCTTTTGGACAAGTCATCCAACAAGTTATTTCCGCACTGACAATACATACATCGAAGTGAGTATGAAGAAATTGACATACATCCAGAAAATTTGATTTCTTATGTTTGGGTGATCAGAACATATTGAATACTTTTCTACTAAAAAAGTTTTGACTGTACAATGGTCTGTAAGCCTACATTATATCCTACCTTGTACAAGAAGAAGAAACAGTTGGGGAAAAACTAATGACTGTCACTGAGCATGGCTCTACTCTAGGTCAATTGTCTTGCTGGAGTTACTCACACACACAAGCTCTCACCATTGTCCCCACCCAGTCTTCTATCACACACAGTCACACAGCCACTCCAGTGTTTCCCTCAGTACTCGATCTCGTTGAAGTTTTCTGAGAAGCCGGAGTATGGAATAGTGTCTCCAGCATCTAGAAGAGAAATTGGAAATATGAACACGCATCCACAGGAGGTTGGTGGCACCTTAATTGGGGAGGACGGGCTCATGGTAATGGCTGGAGCGGAATTGGTGGAATGGTATCAAATACATCAAACACATTGGTTTCTATGTGTTTGATGCCATTCCATTTGCTCCGTTCCAGACATTATTATGAGCCGTTCTCCCCTCAGCAGCCTCCTGTCCATGCATCTGTGAAACAATCTCATGTTGGAAGGGAAAGGAATCGAGAACAGTGTCTATCATGGTTGGGGTCAATTCCACAAATTCTATTCTAATTAAATTCTCTCTCCCTGTAAATTCTATTCTAATTCAATTATCTCTCCCTGTAAATTCTATTCTAATTCAATTCAAATTCCAGGTCAGTCTTTGAATTCAGAGATAATTAAATTCCTCTTAATTCCAATGTTAGGTCAATTCGAATAATTCAATTCCCAATTCAATATTATCCCCAACAATTCCACAAATTCCAATTTGAATTCAATTCCTTCAGGCTTTCAGGCTGTTCAGACAACCTAGCTATCCTGGAAATATAGGAATACAGTTTGAAATGATTAAAAACCAATCCTACAGTAAATTTTTTTAAATACTATGTTCATTAATTCCATTAACTGGGACATGTACAAATATTTTATTTAATTCAACGTAAATTCTCCACTTCATGAGTGAATTCAAAAAATTGAATTGGAATTTCAAATTAAATTGGAATTCACCCCAACCCTGGTGTTCTATTCCTATTTCTATCTATAGAGAACTGTATTTTCTATAACTGATAAGTCTGTCTATAGAGAACTGTATTTTCTATACCTTATAAGTCTATGTATAGAGAACTGTATTTTCTATACCTGATAAGTCTATGTATAGAGAACTGTATTTTCTATACCTGATAAGTCTATATATAGAGAACTGTATTTTCTATACCTGATAAGTCTATCTATAGAGAACTGTATTTTCTATACCTGATAAGTCTATGTATAGAGAACTGTATTTTCTATACCTGATAAGTCTATGTATAGAGAACTGTATTTTCTATACCTGATAAGTCTATGTATAGAGAACTGTATTTTCTATACCTGATAAGTCTATGTATAGAGAACTGTATTTTCTATACCTGATAAGTCTATGTATAGAGAACTGTATTTTCTATACCTGATAAGTCTATGTATAGAGAACTGTATTTTCTATACCTGATAAGTCTATGTATGATAACTGTATTTTCTATACCTGATAAGTCTATGTATAGAGAACTGTATTTTCTATACCTGATAAGTCTATGTATAGAGAACTGTATTTTCTATACCTGATAAGTCTATGTATAGAGAGCTGTATTTTCTATACCTGATAAGTCTATCTATAGAGAACTGTATTTTCTATACCTGATAAGTCTATGTATAGAGAACTGTATTTTCAATACCTGATAAGTCTATGTATAGAGAACTGTATTTTCTATACCTGATAAGTCTATGTATAGAGAACTGTATTTTCTATACCTGATAAGTCTATCTATAGAGAACTGTATTTTCTATACCTGATAAGTCTATGTATAGAGAACTGTATTTTCTATACCTGATAAGTCTATCTATAGAGAACTGTATTTTCTATACCTGATACGTCTATGTATAGAGAACTGTATTTTCTATACCTGATAAGTCTATGTATAGAGAACTGTATTTTCTATACCTGATAAGTCTATGTATAGAGAGCTGTATTTTCTATACCTGATAAGTCTATCTATAGAGAACTGTATTTTCTATACCTGATAAGTCTATGTATAGAGAACTGTATTTTCAATACCTGATAAGTCTATGTATAGAGAACTGTATTTTCTATACCTGATAAGTCTATGTATAGAGAACTGTATTTTCTATACCTGATAAGTCTATGTATAGAGAACTGTATTTTCTATACCTGATAAGTCTATGTATAGAGAACTGTATTTTCTATACCTGATAAGTCTATGTATAGAGAACTGTATTTTCTATACCTGATACGTCTATGTATAGAGAACTGTATTTTCTATACCTGATAAGTCTATCTATAGAGAGCTGTATTTTCTATACCTGATACGTCTATGTATAGAGAACTGTATTTTCTATACCTGATAAGTCTATGTATAGAGAACTGTATTTTCTATACCTGATAAGTCTATGTATAGAGAACTGTATTTTCTATACCTGATAAGTCTATGTATAGAGAACTGTATTTTCTATACCTGATAAGTCTATGTATAGAGAACTGTATTTTCTATACCTGATAAGTCTATGTATAGAGAACTGTATTTTCTATACCTGATAAGTCTATGTATAGAGAACTGTATTTTCTATACCTGATAAGTCTATGTATAGAGAACTGTATTTTCTATACCTGATAAGTCTATGTATAGAGAACTGTATTTTCTATACCTGATAAGTCTATGTATAGAGAACTGTATTTTCTATACCTGATAAGTCTATGTATAGAGAACTGTATTTTCTATACCTGATAAGTCTATGTATAGAGAACTGTATTTTCTATACCTGATAAGTCTATGTATAGAGAACTGTATTTTCTATACCTGATAAGTCTATGTATAGAGAACTGTATTTTCTATACCTGATAAGTCTATCTATAGAGAACTGTATTTTCTATACCTGATAAGTCTATCTATAGAGAACTGTATTTTCTATACCTGATAAGTCTATGTATAGAGAACTGTATTTTCTATACCTGATAAGTCTATGTATAGAGAACTGTATTTTCTATACCTGATAAGTCTATGTATAGAGAACTGTATTTTCTATACCTGATAAGTCTATGTATAGAGAACTGTATTTTCTATACCTGATAAGTCTATGTATAGAGAACTGTATTTTCTATACCTGATAAGTCTATGTATAGAGAACTGTATTTTCTATACCTGATAAGTCTATGTATAGAGAACTGTATTTTCTATACCTGATAAGTCTATGTATAGAGAACTGTATTTTCTATACCTTATAAGTCTATGTATAGAGAACTGTATTTTCTATACCTGATAAGTCTATGTATAGAGAACTGTATTTTCTATACCTGATAAGTCTATATATAGAGAACTGTATTTTCTATACCTGATAAGTCTATGTATAGAGAACTGTATTTTCTATACCTGATATGTCTATGTATAGAGAACTGTATTTTCTATACCTGATAAGTCTATCTATAGAGAGCTGTATTTTCTATACCTGATAAGTCTATCTATAGAGAGCTGTATTTTCTATACCTGATACGTCTATGTATAGAGAACTGTATTTTCTATACCTGATAAGTCTATGTATAGAGAACTGTATTTTCTATACCTGATAAGTCTATGTATAGAGAACTGTATTTTCTATACCTGATAAGTCTATCTATAGAGAACTGTATTTTCTATACCTGATAAGTCTATGTATAGAGAACTGTATTTTCTATACCTGATAAGTCTATCTATAGAGAGCTGTATTTTCTATACCTGATAAGTCTATGTATAGAGAACTGTATTTTCTATACCTGATAAGTCTATGTATAGAGAACTGTATTTTCTATACCTGATAAGTCTATGTATAGAGAACTGTATTTTCTATACCTGATAAGTCTATGTATAGAGAACTGTATTTTCTATACCTGATAAGTCTATCTATAGAGAACTGTATTTTCTATACCTGATAAGTCTATGTATAGAGAACTGTATTTTCTATACCTGATAAGTCTATGTATAGAGAACTGTATTTTCTATACCTGATAAGTATATGTATAGAGAACTGTATTTTCTATACCTGATAAGTCTATGTATAGAGAACTGTATTTTCTATACCTGATAAGTCTATGTATAGAGAACTGTATTTTCTATACCTGATAAGTCTATCTATAGAGAACTGTATTTTCTATACCTGATAAGTCTATGTATAGAGAACTGTATTTTCTATACCTGATAAGTCTATCTATAGAGAGCTGTATTTTCTATACCTGATAAGTCTATGTATAGAGAACTGTATTTTCTATACCTGATAAGTCTATGTATAGAGAACTGTATTTTCTATACCTGATAAGTCTATGTATAGAGAACTGTATTTTCTATACCTGATAAGTCTATGTATAGAGAACTGTATTTTCTATACCTGATAAGTCTATCTATAGAGAACTGTATTTTCTATACCTGATAAGTCTATGTATAGAGAACTGTATTTTCTATACCTGATAAGTCTATCTATAGAGAACTGTATTTTCTATACCTGATAAGTCTATGTATAGAGAACTGTATTTTCTATACCTGATAAGTCTATGTATAGAGAACTGTATTTTCTATACCTGATAAGTCTATGTATAGAGAACTATATTTTCTATATCTGATAAGTCTATGTATAGAGAACTGTATTTTCTATACCTGATAAGTCTATGTATAGAGAACTGTATTTTCTATACCTGATAAGTCTATGTATAGAGAACTGTATTTTCTATACCTGATAAGTCTATGTATAGAGAACTGTATTTTCTATACCTGATAAGTCTATGTATAGAGAACTGTATTTTCTATACCTGATAAGTCTATGTATAGAGAACTGTATTTTCTATACCTGATAAGTCTATGTATAGAGAACTGTATTTTCTATACCTGATACGTCTATGTATAGAGAACTGTATTTTCTATACCTGATAAGTCTATGTATAGAGAACTGTATTTTCTATACCTGATAAGTCTATGTATAGAGAACTGTATTTTCTATACCTGATAAGTCTATGTATAGAGAACTGTATTTTCTATACCTGATAAGTCTATCTATAGAGAGCTGTATTTTCTATACCTGATAAGTCTATGTATAGAGAACTGTATTTTCTATACCTGATAAGTCTATGTATAGAGAACTGTATTTTCTATACCTGATAAGTCTATGTATAGAGAACTGTATTTTCTATACCTGATAAGTCTATGTATAGAGAACTGTATTTTCTATACCTGATACGTCTATGTATAGAGAACTGTATTTTCTATACCTGATAAGTCTATGTATAGAGAACTGTATTTTCTATACCTGATAAGTCTATGTATAGAGAACTGTATTTTCTATACCTGATAAGTCTATGTATAGAGAACTGTATTTTCTATACCTGATAAGTCTATCTATAGAGAGCTGTATTTTTCTATACCTGATAAGTCTATGTATAGAGAACTGTATTTTCTATACCTGATAAGTCTATGTATAGAGAACTGTATTTTCTATACCTGATAAGTCTATGTATAGAGAACTGTATTTTCTATACCTGATAAGTCTATGTATAGAGAACTGTATTTTCTATACCTGATAAGTCTATCTATAGAGAACTGTATTTTCTATACCTGATAAGTCTATCTATAGAGAACTGTATTTTCTATACCTGATAAGTCTATGTATAGAGAACTGTATTTTCTATACCTGATAAGTCTATGTATAGAGAACTGTATTTTCTATACCTGATAAGTCTATGTATAGAGAACTGTATTTTCTATATCTGATAAGTCTATGTATAGAGAACTGTATTTTCTATACCTGATAAGTCTATGTATAGAGAACTGTATTTTCTATATCTGATAAGTCTATGTATAGAGAACTGTATTTTCTATATCTGATAAGTCTATGTATAGAGAACTGTATTTTCTATACCTGATAAGTCTATGTATAGAGAACTGTATTTTCTATACCTGATAAGTCTATGTATAGAGAACTGTATTTTCTATACCTGATAAGTCTATGTATAGAGAACTGTATTTTCTATACCTGATAAGTCTATGTATAGAGAACTGTATTTTCTATACCTGATACGTCTATGTATAGAGAACTGTATTTTCTATACCTGATAAGTCTATGTATAGAGAACTGTATTTTCTATACCTGATAAATCTATGTATAGAGAACTGTCTTTTCTATACCTGATAAGTCTATGTATAGAGAACTGTATTTTCTATACCTGATAAGTCTATGTATAGAGAACTGTATTTTCTATACCTGATAAGTCTATCTATAGAGAGCTGTATTTTCTATACCTGATAAGTCTATCTATAGAGAACTGTATTTTCTATACCTGATAAGTCTATCTATAGAGAGCTATGTATTCTATACATCCTATTTTTAGAGAACCGTCTCTATTCTGACTGAGGACCTGTGGTAGGATGCTGTACTTCAGTGTGTGAATGAGGTTAGTATACTGAGCTACTGAACTGTGATTAGACAGGATGCCATCTAGCAGGTAGTGTACTGTACAGACTGCACCAGCGCCTGTCTACACTGCGTTAAGCTGTTCTATCGCAATACAAAAATAGCTCAGTTATTGGAGTATCAGAGTACAACTTTGCCGTTGATTTAGCGTGCCAGTATTATGTCATACTGAACTGGTTGAAGTTTTTCCCAGATAGAGTATAAATGTGTTACCTGTGGAATGTGTGGAATGTGTGTTCTCAAGTCCAACTATACAATCTCAAGTCCTGAAAATCATTTTTCTTCTTTCTTCATTACCTTTCTTTATCCAGGCGAGTCAATTAAGAACAAATTCTTATTTACAATGACGGCCAGTGAACCTACCTGCTGTGCATGGTCCTTTTTTAAACACAATGTCATCAATAGCGATATCACTTCTTATCGATGGTCCTCGGATCGCTTCAAATATAATCTGTAACGAAAGTCAAAGAAAATCATCATCCCAAACTACGTTTCCATCCACAGTTTTAATGCGAGTAAAGTCATACCGTATAAAAAAAAACATGACGTCAGCTGTGATGAAAACAGGGAATTTCGGTACAGTTTGATAAATGCAAACAGATAATTTGTTTGGTCGACATGGGGGGGGGGATCTTTTTGAGTCTGTAAAATTAATTATGCGAGAAATGGCAATAGAAATGCCTTTATGCGCAAATATTGATTTATATAATAACTATCATATCGAAGAAAACGTATCCTCAACAAGTCCGTTTGGTGGGAACACACCACTGGTGGGAAAATGTGCATATTTTCTTTATGCGGATTTTAGAATATATACATGAAAATCTGTCGCCAATTGGATGAAAACCTAGCTACAGTTCTCAAAATAGCATTAATATCAATGGATATGGAATAAAACAGAATATTTATTCCGATGGAGTCTGATGAAACAAATGATTCCCCGTTTTCTTTTTCTTCTGAAGTGAGTGTGCACTCTATCTATTCTGTCTGTCTGTCTGTCTGTCTGTCTGTCTCTCTGTCTGTGTGTCTGTCTGTCTGTCTGTCTCTCTGTCTCTCTGTCACTGTGTGTGTGTGTGTCTCTACCTGGTGTCTGCGGTCACACTCGTAGTCCACCGTTGCCCTCATCCAGGAGATGCTCTGCTCGCCGCGACGTCTCCATAGCAACGCATCCCGCTCGCTATCGCTTCGGTGCAGGAGTACGCTCAGCAGGCCGGTGCCAGAGCCGTACATGTGGTAGTAGAAGACCAGACACTGTGGCCCTGCAGAGCCCCTCAGGTCAGAGGACAGCAGACGGGCTGTGTGACCAGGACGCATCAGAGAGGCCTCGACGTACATGAAGTACCCTGAAGAGAGATATGAGATATGACAGGTTACTGGGTGGAATGTAAACACTCAGGAGGAGGTGGTGTTTATCGTCAGCGTTACGTGTGTGTGTATAACTGATTCTGGGTGTATGTATGAATGACGGGATGAATGAACTGGTGACTCACCCACCCCTGTAGTGTGGTCCCCTCGGGGCCCGGTGTAGGAGGTGGGGGTCTGCCCTCGCACCCGGAGCCAATCCCCTTTGTCCGAGTCCTTCTCCTGGCTGTAGCCACAGTCCCCTGTCTCAAAGTTACACTGGCCAGGCAGGGGTCTCAACGGCCCTGGAACACACACATATACACGTACGAGGACGCACACACACACACACACACACACACACACACAAACACACACACACACACACACACACACACACACACACACACACACACACACACACACACACATAAACACACAGCTGTTTTAAGGACTCTGACAGCAAAGCTTGATTAAATGTAGAAATATGGTAATAACTGTATATGGTCTACATCAAACGGGTTCTCACTCACTGGGGGTTGGCAGTTGACAGTGTTGTTTGAATGATCACTCAAGTTATTTCATAATGAGATAAGGAATAACTGTGATGCCTGCTTTCCCACTGGGCAAAAACTGGTTACATCAACGTTGTTTCCATGTAATTTCAACAAAAACATTCTATCTGATGACATTGAATCAACGTGGAAAACGAATTGGATTTGCAAAAAGTCATCAACGTAAAGGAATGTAGTCTTTTTTTCACCCAACTTTTAACCTAAATCCAATGACATGGTAAAAAAATAAGAAATTCACGTTGAATTCACGTGAATTGACATCTCAACCAAATGTAAATCAAAACTAGATGTTGAAATGACATCTGAGTGGGTTGGCTCCATTTCCCCATTGCTCTTAACCACCAGGGTTAATGGCTGAATCATCTGCATCAGCAGCAGTTATGTAAGCCATTAGCAACACAATCACAGCCCTGATGAATGGCGGTGTACTTTGGGACTAAAATAGTCTAAATCCACTGCCGCTTTGAAGATAACTGTTGTCTTAATAGTTGACTAATCTTTTGCCATTTTTTTTAAATTTAAGACTGAGAACATTATAACAAAACCTTACAAGTGCTTAGAAATTATTTCTGTGATGCATATGTGAAATAAATTATTATTACAATCAAAGCCAACTCATTTAGTCTCTGAAAAGTTGCAGTAATATTATCATATCATGGTCCTAGAAGAACCACCCATCTAAACCGTTCCGAAGGCCTCATTTATGGTTTTCACTACAGCGGCCTGAGTACACAGCCCTATTGGCCTAGAGAAACTGCTGTCAAAGCAAAGAGGCCGTCACTGCCCGTGTAATTACCAGGTAACATCATAGACGGCGAGACCAGATGTTTTCCCACAATGGCTGATCATCTAAGGCTGCATTTACAATTATGGGCAAAGGATCTGATCTGATTGGTCAAAAGACCAATTAGTGGCAAAAGATCTGAATTGTGCTGCCTGTGTAAACGCAGCCTAAGAGCTTTATAAATAGCGACAGTTTAACTGAAGGACCCAGCACAGTCTCTCAGCAGCTGGTTAAAAAAGACCAGTAGGAAAACCACAGCCGGGGCCGGGGCCTGAGGAGGAGGAAAAGAGGAGAGTTGTGGTTGATTTGATTCCAGCTTGATATTTTCTCAAGCTACTATCTACTCTGGCTTGAGCAAAGTGGCTTGCCATTCACAAGATCTATCGATGAATATGGCATTGTAAGGGCCAGGATAACCCTGCTTGCGAGGTAGCCCTGCCTGCAACTTTTAAAATCAGTGTCAGCCCTTGGCCCAAGAGGGACTTTCCTCTTGTTCTAATGGTTAAGATGTTGGTTTCTCCAGTGGGGGACCCGGGATCCCATCCAGTCTGTGACACTTCTCCAGATCAGGTCAGGTAGTGAGGGACTCCTGGCTAAACTACAAAATCGAGTCCTGGACTGCTACCAGAGTAGCAGCATACCACTCTTTTAGTATCACACTCCTAGAACAAAGCTTTGATATGTAACTTAGCCAAACTAGCTAGCTGTCTGAGCCAGCGGTGCTAACATATAAATAGTAAAGTGTTTTAATAAACACTTCACTTTGGATGAAAACTAAAGAGCTATGGGCTTGGCAACAAGGCTATTGAAAAATATCAACTTAACTTATAGACTGTTTATTTCCACAAAAAAAAAATTCAAGAACGGAGAAGATACAGTGCTGTAAATCACCTGTCCCCATACAGTGGGTGCCCCTCTGTTTCAGTTCTGATTATAAGTATTGATGTCAATGGGAGAAATAGTTAATAGTGGCATGTGCAGTGCATATCACAAGGCAGGATTCGGTCCCATTTGCAGTCTCCTTGACATAATGGCAAGGTCAAAGACCTGAGGTATACATGCCCAGGCCTGTCCTGCTGTCTTACCTGCTGTGATTCGACAGTCCCCAATGGTCACTGTGATGTCATCAAGAGCCACTTGGCCACAGTCCCAGAAGTTTTTACAGATGCTGACGAACACTACCTGGGAGAAAGACAGACAAGTCTTAACACAGATATTACCAGGCTATCGCAGAGCAAAAACTCAACTATTACCAATCCCTCCCTCCCTCCCTCCCTCCCTTCCGTGCATGCATGCGTTGTTACCTTGGTAGCCATGGGCTTCATATATGTGACGTCCACCCCTGTCCAGACATCTCTGGTGGTATCAGCCAGGCTCCAGACCTTCTCCTGAGCCACGTTGTTCTGGTCGTAGATGTAGAGAACCAGCGCGTTGTCCACCTTCCTGAAGCCGTGAAGGGCGTAGTGGAAACGCAAACAGTACTTATGGTTGCCGGGTAGGAGAGGACCGTGGAGACGACCCACATAACCCGGCCGCGACGTGAATCGTGTGTTCGCCAGGAGGAACGAGCCTGGAGGGTAGATGTAGGATTTGATATGTTATGTCGGTCTATGCAGGACATCACTTTTACCCCTACCTACATGAACATATTACCTCACCTACCACAACTACCTCATACCCCTACACATTGACTTGGTACCGCTACTCCTTGTATATTGCCTCGTTATTGTTATTTTATTGTGTTACTATTTCCTTTTTTTATTTGCTAATTGTCTTGATTTCCAACTGACTCTAAATACCTGTTATTTAGTCACAATCATTTTCACTTAGTTATGCATTGATGTCAATGGGAGACATAAGTTCAAATTCGGCTTCAGCGGAAGCTAGGATTCACCCTATGAGATGACAACAAGACGCAAAGGGTTCATAAATGCTTCATGACAAGTCTTCCAGGCTTTCTGTAAGGCGTTATGGGCCGCGTCCCAAATGGCAACCTATTTAATATAATGCGCAACCTTTGACCAAGGCCCTATGGACCCTGGTCAAAAGCAGTCTACTGTATAGGGAATAGGGTGCGATTTGGGACGCGGCAATAGAGTTGTGTAACTCACCAGTCCCTGTGGTGTGGTCTCCTATTCTGTACGCGTTTGGTTTCACTGATACTCTGTTCCACACCTTGCCCTCCACTCTTTCCTGGTAGTACTGACACAGGCCCTCCTCAAAGTCACAGTTGGCTATGGACGGGTCAACCACAGGTTCTGAAACAAAGCAAGCAGCGATCACACTGTAGTCATTCTATGGGGGGGTAGAAGTGAACAATGGTACTCTAATTTCCATGGGTTAGAAGTAGTCCAAATGGGCCTGTACCAGAACAAGGCCAAGAACCGGCCAGCTACGGTCACTTTAGAAAATGCTACTACACTTTAGGGAAACAAAGAAGTGGACCTAATGGAAACGTTTAATTGTCAAAGTTTCTACTGCAAGGTCTTTTTCAGGACATAGCAGGATACTTATACATGTCTTGAATGTTTACAGTAAAAAATAAAAAGTATCCATGCATTAGAAACAAGCTGTAGATTGTGTATGTACTGAGGCAGTCATGACATCAGAGCTGTGTTTAAATACATGATGTACCATGCTGTATCCTGAGCCCAGGGCTCAGGAATGGAACACGCGTTGCTGAGGGTGAGAGAACGCTGGCCAGAGAGAGGTTCTCTTTGGAATTTAGACTGAGGGACAGAGAGAGAAGGAGAGCAAGAAAGATCCAGAAAGAGGAGGAGAGAGAGGAGACAGAGAGAGAGAGAGGGAGAAACAAACAGGAGGAGCGAGAGAGAGAGACTAGTCCAACTTCAGAGGATAGTGGTATCAAAAGAAGGATTCTGCTGTCTGATGATGATTATTTGTCAACTTTATAATGTTCCAATCGTAGTCTAATCAATTCCAATACTTTTCTTCAAAGTGCACACACCCTTCTCTCCCACCTCTCTTGCTGAATCATACAATATGTTGTCTGGAACACTTGAGGGTAATGAGAACAGGTTGGATGGTAGAGTAGGGACTATGTGGTACTCTAGGACTCTGTGGTAGTGGTGTAATGTAGCTAGTAGCTACTGTTGTTGAAACACACTGGGCCGGTTTCCCGGACACAGATTAAGCCTATAGTCCTGGACAAAAAAACACGCTCAATGGATTCTCTAGGATTCTCCGCCCAACTGTGTTGATCATAGTAATACTGTACCCTCTCACCTGTCTCTGTGTGGCAGAACTCTGGAGAGAAGGAGATGTCATCAATGGCCACGTATCCTCCACGGGCACTGTTAAAGGCTACCTCATACACCACCTGGAAAACACACAGCACTGTTAAAGGCTACCTCATACACCACCTGGAAAACACACAGCACTGTTAAAGGCTACCTCATACACCACCTGAAAAACACACAGCACTGTTAAAGGCTACCTCATACAGCACCTGGAAAACACAGAGCACTGTTAAAGGCTACCTCATACACCACCTGAAAAACACACAGCACTGTTAAAGGCTACCTCATACACCACCTGGAAAACACAGACCAAACCAAGATATAACCAAGATATAACCAATATATAATCAGGAGATAACCATACTGTGTAAGCTCAATAGTTAGCTCAACAGTTAGCCTAACAGTTAGCTCAACAGTTAGCGCAACAGTTAACGCAACAGTTAGCGCAACAGTTAGCGCACCAGTTAGCGCATCAGTTAGCTCATCAACAGTTAGCTCATCAACAGTTAGCCAGATGCCACACTAAAACGACCAGGCTTGTCCAACAGAACATCATTTAAAACATGCCTCTCAGGTCAACAGAGCTTTTATCAATGCTAAATGTAAGTCCTATTCAAAACCTTCAATGAGTTGACTGTAATGGTAAAGACATTAACCCAGACTCTGTAGCGTGTTACATAACAGAACAGAGCGGCTCTCTTTGTAACGGTAGCACGTTGACTGGGTTGTGTAGAGCTGTAAAGGAAATGGTTGGGGCCTCACAAAGATCGTAAAACAATGACATTTCGCCAGTCCCCACCAGGAAAACTGTTATTTTAGGCTAAGGGTTAGGTTTAGGGTTAGGTTTACAATTAGAGGTTAGGGGTTAGGGGTTAGGGTTAGAACTAGGGTTAAAGAAAATAGTATTTTGAATGGAAATCAACTTTAGGTCCCCACAAGGATAGTAAAACATGTGTGTGTGTGTGTGTATGTGTGAGTGTGTGTTAAAACACTCTTCTGTCTGAGAGGAACTCTAACCGAGGTGCTCGTTACCTCAGATTTATTTATCCTGGAACTGAATAGTCAAACACACATCAGTAGAGAAAAAAAATAATCACTAGGGAAGCCAGAATAAAAAGCCATATTACAACCTATGTGTTGTGATAATTGTGTTGTTTGCTCTATAAGCTGTTAATTCATATGCCTTGCGATCCTGATATATAGGCCTAAAGGCCGAGACAATAAGAAGACATAGTGGCAGAATAAATTCAACCACACCTTTGTTTCATCACAAAACCGGAGAGCAACAAAGTATATTGCATGTAACAAACAGTTACATGACCTTCAGCATGGTCAGGGAAGTTAATGTTTCCGATATTTTCGAACCGCTAAACAATTATTGATTTAGAACCACAGTTACCGCAAGTCGCAAAGTACACAGGAGCTGCCTCCACTATTCCAGCACCATTTCAACATCGTCAAATCACCTACAGTATGCTTAGTCTAATACAGTGACAACTAAAAGATACCACAAACTATTTAGTCCAATCAATGTAAGCAAAATATGATGTGGCTGTCTATGGTTCTGATTTCTGTGTGTGTGTGTGTGCGCGTTCGTGCATGTAGAAAAAACATGTTGACTCACCCTACTTGTAGAGAAACACCAATACCATCCTCCTCTCTTTCATGTTGATGAAACGGTCTATCACTCTGTCATACAGTACACGCTTTTATTTTTTGTTGTCCTAGGCTAACTGGCTAAATTGCTTGCTCGGTAGCCTAACTTCCTTTGATGGGCAACGTTAGCTAGTTAACATCTACATCTGGCTACATATTGAACTTCCATCCTCTCAGGCCAGGGGCACAATGTATGAATTAATGGTTGGATCAGAATTGCCGTTATAGTCATTGTCCAGTACGTAGAATTAAGTAAAACCACAATTCCAAAACCCAATCTTCCTCCATGGCTAATTTAGGAAAGGGGAAATTTTAGCTAGCTAGCTAGCCACCGGAGGACAACAACACAACGAGATGCAACAATTCAAGTTGTTTCTGTCAATGACGTATGCTCTTGATGCGATTTGATGGGAATGACGCCAAATCCAAACTGGCTTCCTTTAACACTTTTTTTTTGGTGTGCCAGGACCATTCACAGTTGAGCTCACTCACTTTAGCTCAACGCTGATTGGCTATTGTTATTATAAATTTTTTATCAAGGGTGGCCAAATGCTCGCTGGCTTCTCTTACATTCAATGCTACGGAAGGCAACAGTGTCATACTCTTTTTGACCAGACAGCATCAGATAGATGGCCTACACATACAGAGACAGAGGGGCGCTGTTTCGCTCGCTCTGATGCTTTCTCCGGTGAGAAACTGTACCTTCAGCATCTTGTGAATTGAAGGAAAATTATGAAACACAGAGACGGAAGATACATTATTTTATTTATTGTTGTCTTGGTCAATTTTTTTGGGATGCCTGGCTTCTCTTGGTATCCATGAATACACGCCACTGTACATACTGCCCAGTTCTACATGTTTAGGTTAAAGGGCAGTGCAGTTAAAAATGTGATTTTCCTGTTTGTTTGATGATATTTCCACACTATGAGGGTCAAAATAACACTCTGAAATTGTGAAAATGATGATAATGCCCTTTATGTGTAAGAGCTGTTTGAAAAAGAATGCCTGGAATTTCAGCCTGTTCAAGTGGGATGGAATATTTGGCCCAGATCATGACATCACAATCTGATCTGATTATTCTGACCAATGACCAGTCATCTTTTATTTGCATATGTATCCTCCTACTTTGAAGGGGTAAGCAGGGTAGGCTCTCTAGAGTCTAGACGATCCTATCCACAGTGGTGTAAAATACTTAAGTAAAAATACTTTAAAGTAATACTTCAGTTGTTTTTTGGGGTATCTGTACTTTTCTATTGATATAATTTTTACTTTTACTCCACTACATTCCTGAAGAAAATAATGTACTTTTTACTCCCATACATTTTCCATGACACCCAAAAGTACTTGTTTCATTTTGAATGCTTGGCAGGACTGGAAAATGGTCAAATTCACGCACTTCTCAAGAGAACATAAAACCCTACTGCCTCTGATCTGGCGGACTCACTAAACACATATGCTTTGTTTGTAAATTATGTCTGAGTGTTGGTGTGTGCCCCTGGCTTTCCATCCATTTTTTTTTAAAGAAAGAAAATTGTGCCGTCTGGTTTGCATAATGTAAGGAATTATAAATAATTTATACTTTTACTTTTATTTTTGATACTTAAGTATATTTTAGCAATTACATTTACTTTTGATACTTAAGTATATTTAAAACCAAATACTTTTAGACTTTTACTCAAGTAGTTTTTCACTTTTACTTGAGTCATTTTCTATTACGGTATCTTTACTTTTACTCAAGTATGACAACTGGATACTTTTTCCACCACTGACTATCTGCCAATCAGGGCTGTGTATGTAAATATATTTACATTTGTATCGACATGCCCACACGATCAGATGGAGCATTTCAATGGCAAAAGGAGGCTGAGGGCAATAAATTATAACAAATATATTTGGAGTTATTTTCATGAAATAAACACACACAGTGATTTATTAGATATACAGTGATTATTTAAAAATAAAAAGACTGCCAGGGGGCTTTAACATGGTAGACAGAAAACAAACACCGTGCTCCTTCTTCAGTTCCCAATGGAAATCAATATTATGCAAAAAATATTCAACCTAAATTCTATGAAAAATTGACATATACTTCACATCAAAATCTGACAGGAAGTCACCAGTCTGCTATAAGATACATTATAACACTACAGCAGCAGCAGAGAACGAGACCAAACATTTCCTTTCCTTTCTATTCTCTTCCAACAACAGATTAATAGGAGGAGAAGGGGGCGGAGGAAGAGAGGAGGAGGAGAGGAGGAGAAGAGGAGAAGGATGAGGACTGGGAGGAGGAGGAGGAGGAGGAGGAGGAGGAGGAGGAGGGGAAGAGTCATCCAAACTCTTCCCTGAATCTTCTTCATGGTGTTCTACCCTTGAAGGAACTCACTCAGTCTCTGGCGCTATGGCAACAGTAATTAATAACACCCTTCTCCTGTCTGGCTATTTATATCTGTCCAGGGAATCCACAGGGAAGAATACTGCACAGACCAAAGATTTCAAAACAAATCCAATCAAATTGGTCACATACCAGTGTTTAGCAGATGTTATTGCGGATGTAGCGAAATCTTTGGAGACCAAAGATATCTATGGGTGTGTGTGTGTGTGTGTGTGTGTGTGTGTGTGTGTGCCTGCCTGCTTGCGTGCGTCTTTCTGTCTGTCTTTCTGTCTGTCTGTCTGTCTGTCTGTCTGTCTGTCTTCTGTCTGTCTGTCTGTCTGTCTGTCTGTCTGTCTGTCTGTCTGTCCTTGCCCTCTGACCCCTGAACTCTAAGGTGTGTAGGGCCAGTACTGACCTCCAGCCTTGATGTCCACAGTGACTAGCCTCCAGGCGTGTGTTTGTCTAGCACGTGTGGTGCACTACCAGTACTGACCTCCAGGGGGTGTGGGGCCTTGATGTCCACATTGACCAGCCTCCAGGAAGGTGTAGCGTAGACGTCAGGCCTCCAGATCTCCTCATAGTGTCCCAGCGTGTCTCTAGTGAACACTGAGAAGATGTTCCCTCTCTCCTGGTCCCGCTGGTAGTAGAACGAGAAGCAGCCTGACAGCGGTGTGGTCGTCATGGGAGACGTCAGCTTGGCCACTTCCTGGAACCGCTTAGCATAGACTGAGTCCACATACATGTAGTGGCCTGGAGAGAGATGAGGTGTAGAAACATGACAGCAACATTGGTTTATCGTGTCGTATAGAACAAAAAACCTAGTACACATACCCCAATGAACAGAACACACACTCAGGTCAGGCCCCTGGTGTGATCTTTGTGTGTGTGTGTGTGTGTGTGTGTGTGTGTGTGTGTGTGTGTACCTCTCTGGTTGTACATGGTGTGTGTGTGTGCGTGTGTGTACCTCTCTGGGTGTATCTTGTGTGTGTGTGTGTACCTCTCTGGTTGCTCATGGTGTGTGTGTGTGCGTGTGTGTACCTCTCTGGTTGTACATGGTGTGTGTGTGTGTACCTCTCTGGTTGTACATGGTGTGGTCATCAGGCAGGTTGGACTGTGGATCTCGGGCCAGACTCCCTCCAACGTACCAGTTGACATTGGGGTTCCAGTGGTTACTGTAGCCGCACAGGTGGTGCTCCTCAAAGTTACACTCTGACAACAACAACAACAACAACAACAACAGTTATATCTCTTGGTATAAAAGTAATGGAATCTGCACATGTACCATGTATAAGGCATATTTATGGCTTCAATATCATCAGTAGAAACAGCTCATGTCCCTCTATGTGTTTTCTAAACATATACAGTAATCAACCACATGTTGTGAGGCTTAACAGTTGTCTTTAACATTCTCCTACCCTGAGAACTGACCTATGCAGTAGCCAGGCACGATGTGGATTTCAAAGATCGCCACACTGTTGCCTGCTTCCTCACTGGGTCGACCCTCCAGCAAAAGCTAGGACGGACGGACGGACAGACAGACAGACAGACAGACAGACAGACAGACAGACAGACAGACAGACAGACAGACAGACAGACAGACAGACAGACAGACAGACAGACAGACAGAGAGAGAGAGAGAGAGAGAGAGAGAGAGAGAGAGAGAGAATGAAAACAAAGGGGCCATTATATCAGATAAGATAATGTTATGAAGTTTAGTTTTCAGTAAAACGTCTCCGTCTCCACTCTAAAAGCAATAAAACCCTAACAGATGACATCCCCTCCAACACATCCCCCTATGGCAGTGTTTCCCACACTCTAATAATCAAAGCTTAAATGATGAATCAGCTGTGTAGTGCACCGCTTGGGATCCAAAAACGTGCACCCCTTGGGGTCCCCTAGATCCGAGGTTGGGAAACACTGCTGTATGGGTTGGGCCTAAAGCTGAGCACCTATCAATCTATCACCTCCCATCACTAAATGAGAGGTGAAATCTGTCCTGTGATACAGCTGCTGCAGAGTATCTTGAGCACCATTAGGCCTCCTGGCCCGTACAGTAGTCTGTCTAACCTGTCTAATCCTGCATGATGATGGAAGACATGAAGACTAGACAGCGGCCATATTGTGGTGATATAAGGTATATACACGCTGTCCACCTTAAAACGTTCCTGTCACATACATTAAGGTTATAATAGAGACTATTCCATTAGGGCGGTTTACATTAAGGTTATAATAGAGACTATTCCATTAGGGGGGTTTACATTAAGGCTATAATATAGACTATTCCATTAGGGGGGTTTACATTAAGGCTATAATATAGACTATTCCATTAGGGGGGTTTATGTTAAGGTTATAATAGAGACTATTCCATTAGGGGGGTTTACGTTAAGGTTATAATAGAGACTATTCCATTAGGGGGGTTTACATTAAGGTTATAATAGAGACTATTCCATTAGGGGGGTTTACATTAAGGCTATAATAGAGACTATTCCATTAGGGGGGTTTATGTTAAGGTTATAATAGAGACTATTCCATTAGGGGGGTTTACATTAAGGTTATAATAGAGACTATTCCATTAGGGGGGGTTACATTAAGGCTATAATATAGAGTATTCCATTAGGGGGTTTATGTCAAGGTTATAATAGAGACTATTCCA
Source organism: Coregonus clupeaformis (assembly GCF_020615455.1). Taxonomy (NCBI): domain Eukaryota; kingdom Metazoa; phylum Chordata; class Actinopteri; order Salmoniformes; family Salmonidae; genus Coregonus; species Coregonus clupeaformis. Next base: position 34,237,159 of record NC_059209.1, on the reverse strand, counting down.
TTAGGGGGGGTTTACATTAAGGCTATAATAGAGACTATTTATTTAGGGGGGTTTATGTTAAGGCTATAATAGAGACTATTCCATTAGGGGGGGTTTACGTTAAGGCTATAATAGAGACTATTCCATTAGGGGGGTTTACATTAAGGTTATAATAGAGAGTATTCCATTAGGGGGGTTTACATTAAGGCTATAATAGAGAGTATTCCATTAGAGGGGTTTATGTTAAGGCTATAATAGAGACTATTCCATTAGGGGGGGTTTACATTAAGGCTATAATAGAGACTATTCCATTGGGGGGTTATGTCAAGGTTATAATAGAGACTATTCCATTAGGGGGGTTTACATTAAGGCTATAATAGAGACTATTCCATTAGGGGGGTTTACATTAAGGCTATAATAGAGACTATTCCATTAGGGGGGTTTACATTAAGGCTATAATAGAGACTATTCCATTAGGGGGGTTTACATTAAGGCTATAATAGAGACTATTCCATTAGGGGGTTTACATTAAGGTTATAATAGAGACTATTCCATTAGGGGGGTTTACATTAAGGCTATAATAGAGACTATTCCATTAGGGGGGGGTTATGTTAAGGCTATAATATAGACTATTCCATTAGGGGGGTTTACATTAAGGCTATAATAGAGACTATTCCATTAGGGGGGTTATGTTAAGGTTATAATAGAGACTATTCCATTAGGGGGTTTACATTAAGGTTATAATAGAGACTATTCCATTAGGGGGGTTTACATTAAGGCTATAATAGAGACTATTCCATTAGGGGGGTTTACATTAAGGCTATAATAGAGACTATTCCATTAGGGGGGTTTACATTAAGGCTATAATAGAGACTATTCCATTAGGGGGTTTACATTAAGGCTATAATAGAGACTATTCCATTAGGGGGTTTACATTAAGGTTATAATAGAGACTATTCCATTAGGGGGTTTACATTAAGGCTATAATAGAGACTATTCCATTAGGGGGGTTTACATTAAGGTTATAATAGAGACTATTCCATTAGGGGGGTTTACATTAAGGCTATAATAGAGACTATTCCATTAGGGGGGGTTTACATTAAGGCTATAATAGATACTATTCCATTAGGGGGGTTTACATTAAGGCTATAATAGAGACTATTCAATTAGGGGGGGTTTACATTAAGGCTATAATAGAGACTATTCCATTAGGGGGGTTTACGTTAAGGTTATAATAGAGACTATTCCATTAGGGGGGTTTACGTTAAGGCTATAATAGAGACTATTCCATTAGGGGGGTTTACATTAAGGTTATAATAGAGACTATTCCATTAGGGGGGTTTACATTAAGGCTATAATAGAGACTATTCCATTAGGGGGGTTATGTTAAGGCTATAATATAGACTATTCCATTAGGGGGTTTACATTAAGGCTATAATAGAGACTATTCCATTAGGGGGGTTATGTTAAGGTTATAATAGAGACTATTCCATTAGGGGGGTTTACATTAAGGTTATAATAGAGACTATTCCATTAGGGGGTTTACATTAAGGCTATAATAGAGACTATTCCATTAGGGGGTTTACATTAAGGCTATAATAGAGACTATTCCATTAGGGGGTTTACATTAAGGCTATAATAGAGACTATTCCATTAGGGGGTTTACATTAAGGCTATAATAGAGACTATTCCATTAGGGGGTTTACATTAAGGTTATAATAGAGACTATTCCATTAGGGGGTTTACATTAAGGCTATAATAGAGACTATTCCATTAGGGGGGTTTACATTAAGGTTATAATAGAGACTATTCCATTAGGGGGGTTTACATTAAGGCTATAATAGAGACTATTCCATTAGGGGGGTTTACATTAAGGTCATAATAGAGACTATTCCATTAGGGGGGTTTATGTTAAGGTTATAATAGAGACTATTCCATTAGGGGGGTTTATGTTAAGGCTATAATCGAGACTATTCCATTAGGGGGGTTTACATTAAGGTTATAATAGAGACTATTCCATTAGGGGGGTTTACATTAAGGCTATAATAGAGACTATTCCATTAGGGGGGTTTACATTAAGGTTATAATAGAGACTATTCCATTAGGGGGGTTTACATTAAGGCTATAATAGAGACTATTCCATTAGGGGGGTTTACATTAAGGTTATAATAGAGACTATTCCATTAGGGGGGGTTTATGTTAAGGTTATAATAGAGACTATTCCATTAGGGGGTTTATGTTAAGGCTATAATCGAGACTATTCCATTAGGGGGTTTACATTAAGGTTATAATAGAGACTATTCCATTAGGGGGTTTACATTAAGGCTATAATAGAGACTATTCCATTAGGGGGTTTACATTAAGGTTATAATAGAGACTATTCCATTAGGGGGGTTTACATTAAGGCTATAATAGAGACTATTCCATTAGGGGGGGTTTACATTAAGGTTATAATAGAGACTATTCCATTAGGGGGTTTACATTAAGGCTATAATAGAGACTATTCCATTAGGGGGGGTTTATATTAAGGCTATAATAGATACTATTCCATTAGGGGGGTTTACATTAAGGCTATAATAGAGACTATTCCATTAGGGGGGGTTTACATTAAGGCTATAATAGAGACTATTCCATTAGGGGGGTTTACGTTAAGGTTATAATAGAGACTATTCCATTAGGGGGGTTTACGTTAAGGCTATAATAGAGACTATTCCATTAGGGGGGTTTACGTTAAGGTTATAATAGAGACTATTCCATTAGGGGGGTTTATGTTAAGGCTATAATCGAGACTATTCCATTAGGGGGGTTTACATTAAGGTTATAATAGAGACTATTCCATTAGGGGGGGGGGGTTTACATTAAGGCTATAATAGAGACTATTCCATTAGGGGGGGTTTACGTTAAGGCTATAATAGAGACTATTCCATTAGGGGGGTTTACATTAAGGTTATAATAGAGACTATTCCATTAGGGGGGGTTTACGTTAAGGCTATAATAGAGACTATTCCATTAGGGGGGGTTTACATTAAGGTTATAATAGAGACTATTCCATTAGGGGGGGTTTATGTTAAGGCTATAATAGAGACTATTCCATTAGGGGGGTTTACATTAAGGTTATAATAGAGACTATTCCATTAGGGGGGGTTTACGTTAAGGCTATAATAGAGACTATTCCATTAGGGGGGTTTATGTTAAGGTTATAATAGAGACTATTCCATTAGGGGGGTTTATGTTAAGGTTATAATAGAGTAAACATTATTATTTTCCCATCACTCACTCTCTTGATGATCCTATGGTGCTTTACGTAATGGGAGAGTACGCCTGCGTCCCAAATGAGACAATATAGTGCAATACATTTGAACAGAGTCCTATGGGCCCTGACCTAAATAGGGAATAGGGTGGCATTTGGGTCGCAACCTATGAGCATATTGCTGTGGTTATTAAGGGAAGTGAGTTAGAGAGCAATTATGTTTAATATTATTATATATTTTTTTATTTATTAACTTTTATTTATTAAGGGGAACCCAATTGAGACCAGTGTCTCATTTACAATGGCCCTGAGGACAAAAACTATGTCCATCAATACAACAACAAAGATACAAACTACAAGACAACTATAAATACATTCCATCAGGTTATTACAACAAGTTATAATAATCAATTGAAACAATTGCACACTTCAGTGAACACATTTAACAACAGAGTTTTAATCTGCCCTATCGGCACCAGGGAGTCCAGGTATAATTTATTTTGTAAGGTATTCTTTAACTGTGGTGTGTTAAAACTGAAGTCGGTTTTTACCAAACTTTGTGGAAACAAACGGGACCTCAAGAGTTAACCAACCCTGCGAACGGGTTTGGTATCTCATATTTTGATATTTCAACAGGGAAGTGAGATATGTTGGAAACTTGTGGAGCAGAGCTTTGTAAACAAAACAAGTGATCTACAGGATTTTAGTGAGGTCCAACCAACCTTCTGATACAGGATGCAGTGACAAGCATTCAAATCCTAAAAAGTACAGGCTTACATCATCCTCTGTCATTAGTATAGTTAATGTGGCCTTGGTCTAAAACCAAAACCCAACCCTCTCAGTTCATTAAAGGAGGGTTAATGGGCTCCTGTGATATCAGCTAGCCATAAAATGTTATATTATTTTGTAAACACTTGTCACGTTTAAATCCTCTCGTCTATAAATATCCCACACGGTAAACCACAGTATCCCACAGTTATAGAATATAGAGGCTGAACCCCAGTTATAGAATACAGAGGCTGAACCCCAGTTATAGAATATAGAGGCTGAACCCCAGTTATAGAATATAGAGGCTGAACCCCAGTTATAGAATATAGAAGCTGAACCCCAGTTATAGAATACAGAGGCTGAACCCCAGTTATAGAATACAGAGGCTGAACCCCAGTTATAGAATATAGAGGCTGAACCCCAGTTATAGAATACAGAGGCTGAACCCCAGTTATAGAATATAGAGGCTGAACCCCAGTTATAGAATACAGAGGCTGAACCCCAGTTATAGAATACAGAGGCTGAACCCCAGTTATAGAATATAGAGGCTGAACCCCAGTTATAGAATATAGAGGCTGAACCCCAGTTATAGAATACAGAGGCTGAACCCCAGTTATAGAATATAGAAGCTGAACCCCAGTTATAGAATACAGAGGCTGAACCCCAGTTATAGAATACAGAGGCTGAACCCCAGTTATAGAATATAGAGGCTGAACCCCAGTTATAGAGGCTGAACCCCAGTTATAGAATATAGAGGCTGAATCCCAGTTATAGAATATAGAGTTTGAACCCCAGTTATTTAATATAAAGGCTGAACCCCAGTTATTGAATATAGAGGCTGAGTGTTTTGAGGGTGTAGTCTGCCAGCTTACCTGGTAGGTGAGTGTGTGTGTGTGTGTGTGTGTACCTGGTATGCGTTGGAGGTGTTTCTCAGGTCAATGCTAGCGATGAGCCAGCTATCCGAAGGCTTGTCTGCGCTCCACAGTGTGTAGTCAAAGTTGTCTCCTTCCGGTCTGAGGTGCAGCTGCAGAGAGCCAGCACCAGTGATCTGGTAGACCAGCCTCAGACAGCTCCAGTCCAGCAGCTCTAATACTGGGCTCACTAGAACAGCCTTCTCCCTCCCATCAATGAAGGACGAGTCTGCCGTGATGAAACGCCCTGTGGAGAATGAGAGAGGAATACCAAAATAGTGTAGCTTGATATTGAAATCGTAAATCAATACTTAATATTATTATGTTAATTTCTTCTTTATTTTAAAAAAATATTTTGGTTTGATACAGAGTGGGTGTGTGTGTGTGTGTGTGTGTGTGTGTGTGTGTGTTTGTGTGGGTGAGTGTGTGTGTCTCTCTCTGTGTGTGTGTGTGTGTGTGTGTGTGTCTGTGTGTGTGTGTCTGTCTATGTGTGTCTCTGTGTGTTTGTGTGTGTGTGTGGGTGTCTGTGTGTCTGTCTGTGTCTGTCTGTCTGTCTGTCTGTCTGTCTGTCTGTGTGTGTGTGTGTGTGTGTGTGTGTGTGTGTGTGTGTGGTCATGTTGTGTAGTTATACAGTGTATCACCTAGTCTAAACAAAAAGGCTAAAATACCGTACAAGCACACCAAAACCTGACATCAGCATATGAAAGAAGCTGACTTCAATCAGAGAGTTAATCAGCTGAAATCAGCTATTAACCACAGAATGAGTTCATAGAGCATCAAGGACATTGAGTCATTAAGACGAACATAAAACTGTTGGTCGCCAACCAAGGAGGAAGATGGAAAAAACTCTCTGTCAAAGGGAAAGGGAGGTCAGACCAAACCAAAGCAATAGAGTCTGGAAACCAAAAAAAAACTAATGACCCTGGTCACCTTTTCCCCTGCACTGCACCGTGGGTGGTAAACTCACTGCACAGTGGGTGGTGGACTCACTGCACCGTGGGTGGTGGACTCACTGCACCGTGGGTGGTGGACTCACTGCACCGTGGGTGGTGGACTCACTGCACCGTGGGTGGTGGACTCACTGCACCGTGGGTGGTGGACTCACTGCACCGTGGGTGGTGGAGTCCGTAGGGAGGGAGAGAGAGGAAAGTAGTGGGGGACAGAAAGAGAGAGAGAGAGACAAGGAATAGGATTAAAATCCTATGGTTTTTAGGGTGAATAATAATAATAAAAATCCTCCTCTTCTTTAAACTGTTTAAAGACCGTTAATAGATAACAAGATCAATCTGGAGACTCTGGAGAGTCAACTCCTTGGCTAAACCCAAATGTTGATGAGCAATGGCAGGCTATGCTATGCATCATAAACCATGAGTATGGACTGGATTCTTCTGGTCTCTGTAGAGGAAGCAGATTATTATTATTATTTATTTAGGAAGCAGATCAGATGAGCCACATGTTCAACAAGCACCAACTGTAGATGATCCATATGGAGATGGCTACCGTACTGCTGTAGTGTGTTATAAGCAGCAAGTTGGCATGGAGACGGTTTTTGTCTATGGTATATTATTATAATGGCGTCCGTTACTCTGTCCACTTTTACGACCTGGAACAAACTATATGCTCTGACAGACAGACAGTGGACATGATTCCTTCCAGATGCCATGTGGACCATTTCTCTTTCAAGCCCCCTCTCTCTTCTGTCCTCTCCCAGTACTCCCCCATTTTTCAAAGCCCATCTCTCTTGTCCTCCCCCCTGTTTTTCTCCCTGTTTCAAACCCTATCTCTTTTCCTCTCTTCTGTACTCTAACCAAAACAATGCTCTTCCCCTGTCCCGATATCTCCTAATATAACACCAACAATCCTGAGTTAGACCCTTCCCCTGTCCCACAGACAGTCTCCTAACACCAACACTCCTGATGAAACCCTATTCCCTACACAGTGCACTACTTTTGACCAGGGAATGGGTTGCCATTTGGGTCTTCTCCTGCACCACATTCCCCTGACATCAACACTCCTGACTGAGATATACTGGTCTCCTCAGAAAAGGCCTCAGAGTGATCCTCTAACTGTAAACATCTCCACATGTTGGGGCCAAGGAGTAAATGAAGAGATATTGATACTGCAGTGTTCAAGCTGGACAACAGGAGATGGACTCTCTTGGAATAATAAACATCTTTGGTTCAGCGCTAAACTTTTCATTTTACCGTAACTGTTGTTTGTCATATTCTAGCATCTATTAAAAACAGTTTGAAATATGGAAATAATCACTGGATTGAATGTCTAAATCCTAAAGCTAAACACGTCTGTTTGGTTGGCTTGGGGCCTAATCCTAGTCTGTCTGACCAGAGCTGGCTGTGATGGACATGATGCGTATAATCCATTTAACCTGCTTATCTACAGACTACAAATGCCACAAAATTATGGTACCAATATTAGCATTTTTAGCACATCATGTTCAAATCATCCAAAAGTATCTAAAATGTATTGTGAAGCTCAACAAAGTCACTTAAATATGATTTGAACATGATGCACAAAAAATACTAATATCGGAACCATGATTTTGTGGCATTTGTGGCACAAATCCCATTGAAGTCATGGTAACAATATTAGCATTTTCGCACATCATGTTCGACTCATCTAAGTGACTTTGCTGGCATTCACAATACATTTGAGATACTTTCGGATGATTTGGACAAGATGCGCGAGAAATGCTAATATCGCTACCAGGACGGATGGGATTTGTGCCACAAATGCTAAAACGTTAGTATTTGGAAACAGTGCTAGGGAAACTAAACCAAAGCATGGATTGCTGTCAAACCTTGTCAATAGACTGCTTACAGGGTAAGGAAACCAATATGTCATGTTGTAATTTGGGTGGACTATCCCTTTAACACTCATTTTCTGCAGATAAACTGCATCTGGCCCTGAGCTCCTTAATACTAGGGTGAGAAAGGTAATTTGTTATGTGCTACAAGTGATACAAGAGAAAGGGGGATACCTAGTCTGTTGGTGGCAGGTAGCTTAGTGGTTAAGAGCGTTGTGCCAGTAACTGAAAGGTTGCTGGTTCTAATCCCTGAGCCGACTAGGTGAAAAACCTGTTGATGTGCCCTTGAGCAAGGCACTTAACCCTAATTGCTCTGGATAAGAGTGTCTGCTAAATGACTAAAAATGTAAAATATACAACTGAATGCATTCAACTGAAATGTGTCTTCCGCATTTAACCAACCCCTCTGAATCAGAGAGGTGCGGGGGGCTGCCTTAATTGACATCATTGGCGCCTGGGGAACAGCGGGTTAACTGCCTTGCTCAGGTGCAGAACGACAGATTTTACCTTGTCAGCTCGGGGATTCGATCCAGCAAACTTTCGGTTACTGGCCCAACGCTCCTACCCAGATAGAGTGCTGTGAAAAAGTATTTGCCCCCTTTCTAATTTTCTCTACTTTTGCATATTTGTGATACTGAATGTTATCAGATCTTCAACCAAAACCGAATATTAGATAAAGGGAACATAAGTGAACAAATAACACAACAATTACATATTTATTTCATAAACAAAGTTATTCAACACCCAATTCCCCTGTGTGAAAAAGTAATTGCCCCCTTACACTCAATAACTGGTTGTGCCACCTTTAGCTGCAATGACTCCAACCAAATGCTTCCTGTAGTTGTTGATCAGTCTCTCACGTCGCTGTGGAGGAATTTTGGCCCACTCTTCCATGCAGAACTGCTTTAACTCAGTGACGTGTGGGTTTTCAAGCATGAACTGCTCGTTTCAAGTCCTGGCACAACATCTCAATTGGGATTAGGTCTGGACTTTGACTAGGCCATTCCAAAACTTCCAATTTGTTGCTTTTTAGCAATTTTCATGTAGACTTGATTGTGTGTTTTGGATCATTGTCTTGCTGCATGACCCAGCTGCGCTTCAGCTTCAGCTCACAGACGGATGGTCTGACATTCTCCTGTAGAATTCTCTGATACAGAGCAGAATTCATGGTTCCTTCTATTAAGGCAAGTCGTCCAGGTCCTGAGGCAGCAAACCATTCCCAAACCATCACACCACCACCACCATGCTTGACCTTTGATATGATGTTCTTACTGTGGAATGCAGTGTTTGGTTTTCGGCAGACATAATGGGACCCATCTCGTCCAAAAAGTTGACTCAAGTTTGCCAAAAAGCACCTGGATGATCATCAAGACGTTCTATGGAAAGATGATTCAAAAGTATCACTTTTTGGACGACATGGTTCCAGTAATGCCTGGCGAAAACCAAACTCTGCATTCCACAGTAAGAACATCATACCAAAGGTCAAGCATGGTGGTGGTGGTGTGATGGTACAAGTACTCAGAAAAGCTACTCAATGGTGGTTGGAGGCTCCGTATGTCACGGTTTCGGCCGAGGCTGCTCCTCCTCCTTGTTCGGGCAGGCTTCGGCGGTCGTCGTCCCCGGAGTACTAGCTACCACCGTTCGATGTTTCATGTTTGTTTGGTTTTGTCTGTTTGTACACCTGTCCCTTGTTAGTGTTTGATTTGGTTTCCTATTTAGTTATCGTGTGTTGGGTCAGGTGTTATGTGTGATTGGTTATTGTCTAGCTGTTGCTCTCGTATTTACTCTCGTGTTTTGTTGTTTTCGAGAGTCCGCACTGTGTGCGCTATTGTCCTTTTACGCACGTTGTTGTTTGTGCGTAATTGGTATTTTGCCTCCCGGTTGGGTTGGCTGTTCGCCTGTGTGGTGCTGCCTTTATTTTTACTAAAGTCTGTTCACGAACGCCCGTGTTTCCTGCGCTTGATTTCCACACCGCATCTACACTCAGCTACTGACACCGTATGGAGGATGTGACGCAATTGCAGAGCCTCCGGAGGCTTGCATAAGCCAAATTGAGCTCCGTACCACATCGCCGAGCACCTCCCAAATTTTGTAACCATGCGGAGGGATAACGTTCATCTAGAAGCCAGAGACTCAGTAAATCTAACTGCATATAACTGTGATTATAACTGTGATTATAACTGTGTGTGTCTACACAATAGGTACAGCTTAGCCCAAAGGCCGGCAGATGGTGAGGGCGGCAGGTAGCTTAGTGGTTAAGAGCGTTGTGCCAGTAACCGAAAGGTCGCTGGTTCTAATCCCCGTGCCGATTAGGTGAAAAATATGTCGATGTGCCCTTGAGCAAGGCACTTAACTCTAATTGCTCCTGTAAGTTGCTCTGGATAAGAGTGTCCGCTAAATGACAAAAAAAATTAAAAAGAATGTGATATTGAGTCGTTTCATCTTACCGTCCAAACACATTGTATGCTGAAGGCAATACACTCGTATCCCCCGTGGACCGGTTCCTACCTAAAACCTTCTCCATTCAGGCTGCAAACGCATTCATTTCCTCTTTATCTAGATTTAGTGGTGAGAAGGCTGAAAGAAAACGGTGAAAATATGCATACATTCTTTATAAAACACAATTTTCCACCACCATGCTAGAGTGACTATGTTCTAACAGCTCCTATGAGTCATTCTCTCGCTCTAAAAACCTAAACTAATACACCTGAAGGATCGACCGGAACGGACACCAACCCACCTACAGACCCATGGCCGGGTTTCCCGATGGAATTTAGGCTTACGAATGTTTGAAGACTGTTTTAACGATGCATCGTTCCTACAATGGCCGAAGATGTAACATGCGTTTCCCAAAACGCAGAGAGAACGCTCGCTAAGTGCGTTGTTGGAGCATGTGTCAATACATCTAACAACAAACTTAGCTGTCTGTAAATAACAAGCGTTTTCAAGCGCAGCGCAGAAATGTAACGATGCTCCTACGAAGGGTTCTAACGATGAACTTTGCCTTAAAGGAGAAGTTTACCCAAAATCCAGAAACTCCCATGTGATTCCACAGCAACGCTGGATTAGACAGGGGCCAGGCCCCCGAAAACGAAGACGAATAAAGAAAAGACTGTGGTATTCCAAGATGGATGTCATCTGAGTTAATGGATATGGTTGTGATGTGAAGCCAAGAGGATGATAGGACATCATGGCAGTCTTATGAAGAAAGAATACATCAAATGAAAGATTAAAGAAAGGATGATTTTCCTTAATCTTTGTCCTCCTTTCACAGACTGACCACCCAGAGGGACACAGATTATTCTCTGTCTCGATAGAGTGGTCCCTAACAGTCATGGTCCGGTTTCCCAAAAGCATCTTAAACGAGAAGTTTACCCAAAGTTCTGAAACTCCCAAGTGATTCGATACATTTAAACTATACTGAACAAAATATAAATGCAACAAGATTTTACTGAGTTACAGTTCATTAAAGGAAATCAGTCAATTGAAATAAATTCATTAGGCCCAAATCTGTGGATTTCACGACTGGGAATACAGATATGCATCTGTTGGTCACAGATACCTTAAAAAAGGTAGGGAAAACCAGTCAGTATCTGAAATGGATCAGAACACCAGTCAGTATCTGGAGTGACTCGGTTTCTTTTTCTTTTTTGGTAAGCCGGGCCTGGCCCCTGTCTGATCCAGCGTTGCTGTGGAAACCAAACAGAAAACACAGCCGTCGCGGCCAAGTCTTTTGGTTTTATGGCTGTATTTACCGACCCAGTGGGAGGAACGAAACCGCCGGCCCGCCCATCGCGATTCACAAGCCACTGAGTCCGACATCACCAAGGTTGTGTCGGTTCGCCGTCAGGGGATTGTAGTTTCATGTTTGACAGTTATTCCATTCTCTCGGCTACATGCTCTGCTCTGTTTTCTGTCAGCCAGGGACTGCTCTTGTAATGCCTCAGCCGTTCAGTGTGAAGTGAAGGCTTTTGTTCTTCAACCACTTGAAAGCCTAAACCCTGCTGGATGTCTCCTGGCAGGGTTAACAGATTATGGGCCCACCCAGCACTTCCCAGAGACACACTACAACTGCATCCCAAATGGCACATGCAGCCGATAGTGTCAGTCAGGCCATCTGGTTTGGCAAGCAGCGATGGCACAGAGACGGTAGGCTATAACACCAACACTTATTTTTAGAGGGGGTAATGTAAACTCCAGAGACAGATTATTATAAACCAGGAGCCATTGTTGTTGGAGGCTGCTTTCTGTCCTCAAGAGCTGCAGAGAGAGAGAGCCCAGAGACTAATGTAATGTAATGTTCAGAGTTGTCCAGTGGGAAACAGAAAGCCTGCTGGGAGTGGAGTCGTACTGTAGAGAATGTGTGGCTTGGCATCAGGAGCTGGTGGTGACATACAGTACATCTCTCAGCTCAACTGCTTGTTTAACTCTCTCTCTCTCTTTCCTTCTCTCTCTCTCTCTCTCTCTCTCTCTCTCTCTCTCTCTCTCTCTCTCTCTCTCTCTCTCTCTCTCTCTCTCTCTCTCTCTCTCTCTCTCTCTCTTTCCTTCTCTCTCTCTCTCTCTCTCTCTTTCCTTCTCTCTCTCTCTCTCTCTCTCTCTCTCTCTCTCTCTCTCTCTCTCTCCCTCCCTCTCTCTCTCCCTCTCTCTCTCTCCGTCTCTGTATCCCCCCTCTCTCTCCCTGTCTCTGTATCCCCCCCTCTCTCTCTCCCTGTCTGTCCCCCCCCCACCTCTCTCTCTCTCTCTCAATGTCTCTATATTCCCCTCCCCCCTCTCTCTCTTTCACCAGACAGTTTTTTCTGTTTGGCTGAACTTATTCAGTAATTAGCCTTAGAGACCATTAGCAAACCTTTCCATTGATAGCTGGCCATTACTAACTCTGGTTTGAAAGACGTTTATGAAAAGTAACACAGTGCCAGAAGTGGTCTCTCTCCAATCAGTGTCCCTCAAATAATGGACTGGTCCTACTTTATGAAGTCTAAACGTGTTCATCTCCCTATAGGCCAACTGGATGAATGGACATAATTGAAATTATGTGTCTGTCTCACCCTTCTACACATATTCATCTCTGTATCTTCCCATCTTTCATCTCTCTCTCTCCCTCTCTCTCTCTCTCTCTCTCCCTCTCTCTCCCCATCTCTCTCCCTCTCTCTCTCTCTCCCTCTCTCTCCCCATCTCTCTCCCTCTCTCTCCCCCTCTCTCTCTCTCTCTCTCTCTCTCTCCCTCTCTCTCTCTCTCCCCCTCTCTCTCTCTCTCACTACCCCCTCTGTGTATTTTTTGTTCTCCCCCATCCCTCTTAAAGAGGCCCTCCTAATGTAACCAGTCATGCATAAAGAGTAGTATGGACAGACAGACAGACACATTGTATATACATGCTGCTCTGACCTTAGACATATTTACCATCTATTCTGTATATAGTCCTGAGAACGTAAATGTAGCCCTGCAAAATCTCAAAACATGTTAATATCAATGAAGACAACCTGCAACTGAAGGGCAGAATGCCTTTTCTCCCAGCCCAGCCCTTCCAATTCTATATTTTATTTGTGCATTTTGTGTACAGCATTGACTACATAGTAAGTGAGTTAGTTGTCCAACCTTCCTCATTCCTGGTCCATCTGGCATAGGCAAGGTCGGAGGTGTAATCGCAGGTACCCGTATCGAAGCTGCAGGACCCGGGTAACAGCAGCTGCTGCTGCGACCCAACAAGCACAGGGACTGGAGGACAAGGAGAAGCAGAACAAGATTTACAGCTATACAGCTTATGGTACAAGTAGGCAATTGGCTTACTGCAAAAGGTGTGGGCTTCTGTTTTATATCATGCACACAGCATGGAATCAGAACTTGGAGAGGAAATAAAATAGGCTATGTGGCACGGATAGGGCCAACATTTGAGTGTCAGAAAAATACCGGTGCAACTTCTTTGATTAACTTTGAAATAATATCAACAACAAAAAAAGGCTGCAACTTACCCAGAAAAGCGAGATGGTAAATGCTGTTCATATTAAGACTGCAGCGAGGCAGAGAGATGAGAGTACTCGCGCGCAACTCGTTAACTCCTCACTCGCAGATTCCAGAGGGAATACCACCACCATACAGCGGGATCTATCTTCTTAACTGCAAATGCCCGGAACAGTGAAGCTCGTCTACAGTTCAAGTTCAGCCACCAACTCTCACAGCAACAGGGCACGAGCAGTGGCTCAGCTGTTACCGGTCACGTTACCGGTCCGTTTACTTAATCCGACTTGGAAAGACACTTGGCACGCGGGCGGGAGAGGTGGACAGAAGAGAGGAGGAGATGAGAGTGAGGAAGCGCCTGACAGTAATGCAGTCCAGATTCTAACGGCTAGTGGACGCATCTCCACATGGAATCTGTGTAGGCTACTCCGCCTTCTGCATCTCTTCTCCTCCTGGATGAAATCACAGGCATTCCACCACATTTTACATTTTTAGTCATTTAGCAGACGCTCTTATCTAGAGCGACTTACAGTTAAGTGAGTGCATACATTTTTCATACAGCTCCGGCCCAAATAACCCCCTCCTTTCAGAAATAGCCATACTTTATGTCACTCTTCATTAAGTTGTATAGATACCACGTAGTTACATGTAACCTCATTTTATTTATTAGTATAATTCCATGTAATTGCTTAGGATATGTTCAGCCTCTGAGAGTAACATTGACATATACATTGACACGGTGACTGAGTTCATCAGGAAGAGTACAGGGGATGTTGTTCCCACTGTTACTATTAAAACCTACCCAAACCAGAAACCGTGGATAGATGGCAGCATTCGCGCAAAACGTATAGCGCACACCACCGCATTTAACCATGGCAAGGTGACTGGGAATATGGTCGAATACAAACAGTGTAGTGATTCCCTCCGTAAGGCAATCAAACAGGCAAAAGGTCAGTACAGAGACAAAGTGGAGTTGCAATTCAACGGCTCAGACACCAGACGTATGTGGCAGGGTCTACAGACAATCACGGATTACAAAGGGAAAACCAGCCATGTCACGGACACCGACGTCTCCCAGACAAGCTTAACACCTTCTTCACCCGCTTTGAGGATAACACAGTGCCACCGACGCGGCCCGCTCGCAAGGATTGTGGGCTATCATTCTCCATGGCTGAGGTGAGTAAGACATTTAAGCTTGTTAACCCTCGCAAGGCTGCTGGCACAGACGGCATCCCTAGCCGCATCCTCAGAGCATGCGCAGACCTGCTGGCTGGAGTGTTTACTGATATATTCAATCTCTCCCTATCCCAGTCTGCTGTCCCCACTTGCTTCAAGATGTCCACCATTGTTCCTGTACCCAAGAAAACAAACGAAGCTGAACTAAATGACTATCGCCCCCTAGCACTCATTTCTGTCATAATGAAGTGCTTTGAGAGGCTAGATAATGATCATATCACCTCTACCGTACCTGACACCCTAGACCCACTTCAATTTGCTTACCACCCCAATAGATACACAGACGATGCAATCGCCATTGCACTGCACACTGCCCTATTCTATCTGGACAAGAGGAATACCTATGTAAGAATGCTGTTCATTGACTATAGCTCAGTTTTCAACACCATAGTACCCTCCAAGCTCATCATTAAGCTCGGGACCTGGGTCTGAACCCCGCCCTGTGCAACTGGGTCCTGGACTTCCTGACGGGCCGCCCCCAGGTGGTGAAGGTAGGAAACAACACATCCACTTCGCTGATCCTCAACACAGGGGCCCCACAAGGGTGCGTGCTCAGCCCCTTCCTGTACTCCCTGTTCACCCATGACTGCGTGGCCACACAGGCCTCCAACTCAATCATCAAGTTTGCAGACGACACAACAGTAATAGGCCTGATTACTAACAACCGCAGGGCTCTCCAGAGGGTGGTGCGGTCTGCCCAACGCATCACCGGGGTACACTGCCTGCCCTCCAGGACACCTACAGCACCCGATGTCACAGGAAGGCCAAAAAGATCATCAAGGACATCAACCACCTGAGCCGCGGCCTGTTCACCCCGCTATCATCCAGAAGGCGAGGTCAGTACAGGTGCATCAAAGCTGGGACAGATAGACTGAAAAACTGCTTTTATCTCAAGGCCATCAGACTGTTAAATAGCCATCACTAGCCGGCTACCACCCGGTTACTCAACCCTGCACCTTAGAGGCTTCTGCCCTATATACATAGATATGGAATCACTGGTCACTTTAATAATGGAACACTAGTCACTTTAATAATGTTTACATTCTGCTTTACTCATCTCATATGTATATACTGTATTCTATTCTACTGTGTTTTAGTCAATGCCACGCCGACATTGCTCGTCCTAATATTTATATATTTCTTAATTCTATTCTTTTACTTTTAGATTTGTGTGCTGTTCTAAATTGTTAGATACTACTGCACTGTTGGAGCTAGGAACACAAGCATTTCGCTACACCCGCAATAACATCTGCTAGATATGTGGATGTGACCAATACCATTTGATTTGATTTGATTTGATAACTAGGCTATTTGGAAACTATTTGGAAAACATTTGTCAGGTTCCCCTTTGCAATTTAAACATTTAAACATCCTTTATTATCCCATGTTGTTATTTAAGTCCTGTTCTAGTCTAGACTGTAATTGTATAGTATATTGTTCATTCAGTAACAGACAGCGATACTGTATGTCCTTCTTCAAGGAACATTTTGGTTTCTGGAAATGGAAAAAATTTGCTGGGCAGGTTGCTCACAGAGAGAGACATTGGTATTTACCCAGGAAAATGTTAAGCCATGGCCGTGGACCGATGTTTAATTTTTCTCTCACTTAAACTCACTTCTGCCATGTTCCTGTCCTGTCTTTGAGCTTCTGAAAGATCTGTGGGCCTTTTTCAGTAACACTTCAATGTCTGTCAGTTTGTTTTTGTAAGAAACAAGTGATGAATCAGTGTCCTTGGTGTCTGTCTCTGCCCGCCTGTCTGTCTGTCTGGTCTATCTGTCTGTCTGTCTGTCTGTCTGTCTGTCCGTCTGTCTGTCTGTCTGTCTGTCTGTCTGTCTGTCTGTCTGTCTGTCTGTCTGTCTGTCTGTCTGTCTGTCCGTCTGTCTGTTTGTCTGTCTATCTGTCTGTCTCTGCCTGCCTGTCTGTCTATCTGCCCATCTGTCTGTCTATCTGTCTGTCTATCTGCCCGTCTGTCTGGTCTATCTGTCTGTCTGTCTGTCTGCCCGCCTGTCTATCTGTCTGTCCGTCTCTTTGTCTCTGTGTACATATCCATGTGTCACTCTGTACATCTAACTGTTGTTGTACAGTATGTGGTGTTGTAGTTGTCTGCCTGCCTGTAGTACCCAGTGCCCAGTACTGTCCCAGTTAGAGAGAGGTAATGTCTGCCTGCCTGTAGTACCCAGTGTCCAGTACTGTCCCAGTTAGAGAGAGGTAATGTCTGCCTGCCTGTAGTACCCAGTGGCCAGTACTGTCCCAGTTAGAGAGAGGTAATGTCTGCCTTCCTGTAGTACCCAGTGTCCAGTACTGTCCCAGTTAGAGAGAGGTAATGTCTGCCTGCCTGTAGTACCCAGTGCCCAGTACTGTCCCAGTTAGAGAGAGGTAATGTCTGCCTGCCTGTAGTACCCAGTGTCCAGTACTGTCCTAGTTAGAGAGAGGTAATGTCTGCCTGCCTGTAGTACCCAGTGGCCAGTACTGTCCCAGTTAGAGAGAGGTAATGTCTGCCTGCCTGTAGTACCCAGTGTCCAGTACTGTCCCAGTTAGAGAGAGGTAATGTCTGCCTGCCTGTAGTACCCAGTGGCCAGTACTGTCCCAGTTAGAGAGAGGTAATGTCTGCCTGCCTGTAGTACCCAGTGGCCAGTACTGTCCCAGTTAGAGAGAGGTAATGTCTGCCTGCCTGTAGTACCCAGTGTCCAGTACTGTCCCAGTTAGAGAGAGGTAATGTCTGCCTGCCTGTAGTACCCAGTGCCCAGTACTGTCCCAGTTAGAGAGAGGTAATGTCTGTCTGCCTGTAGTACCCAGTGGCCAGTACTGTCCCAGTTAGAGAGAGGTAATGTCTGCCTGCCTGTAGTACCCAGTGGCCAGTACTGTCCCAGTTAGAGAGAGGTAATGTCTGCCTGCCTGTAGTACCCAGTGTCCAGTACTGTCCCAGTTAGAGAGAGGTAATGTCTGCCTGCCTGTAGTACCCAGTGCCCAGTACTGTCCCAGTTAGAGAGAGGTAATGTCTGCCTGCCTGTAGTACCCAGTGCCCAGTACTGTCCCAGTTAGAGAGAGGTAATGTCTGCCTGCCTGTAGTACCCAGTGGCCAGTACTGTCCCAGTTAGAGAGAGGTAATGTCTGCCTGCCTGTAGTACCCAGTGGCCAGTACTGTCCCAGTTAGAGAGAGGTAATG
>NC_059209.1:34211573-34216573 GCF_020615455.1 Coregonus clupeaformis | reverse complement strand
ATGAAACGTTAATTTAGATCACCCACACACAAGCAACCGATAGTTTCATTGTGTCATTGTTTGTACAATCATTAAATATTGTAGTACAAAATAGGTGATACATGTTTCATTATGGTACTACATGTAAATATATCCCTGTAAAAGTACTGCAGTAGTAGAGAGAATACTACAGACAGAGTGAAATCATTGAACAAAATCTGAAATATATTGATGAAAAACAATACAGTACTGTAAAACATCAAATGCAGTGTTCCTCAACTTGCTTGCTTGTATTGAAAAAAGCAAAACATAGGAGTGATTACTGTACTTCTACATTTTCATCCTCTGTCTTGTGGATTTCGCCACAGGTTCTCATCTACATCACAATGGATGTTTTCATTAGCCAAACATCTTGGAAAAAACCTTTGGGCATGGCGAATCCAGGCCTGACACTGGTCTGCCGTGATGTCATTGCATGCGTCATCCATGGCCTGGAGAAGAGTGACTTGTTCATGAGGGTGCCTATCATAAACCTTCCATCTCCATGTGGAGAAAAATTCCTCAATCGGGTTAAGGAAAGGAGAGTATGGGGGTAAATCCAGGGTGGTAAATTGTGCATGGGCCTGAAACCATGCTTGCACCATATGAGCATGGTGGAACCTGACATTATCCCACACAATGACATACAGTGGGGAAAAAAAGTATTTAGTCAGCCACCAATTGTGCAAGTTCTCCCACTTAAAAAGATGAGAGAGGCCTGTCATTTTCATCATAGGTACACGTCAACTATGAAAGACAAATTGAGAAAAAAAAATCCAGAAAATCCCATTGTAGGATTTTTAATGAATTTATTTGCAAATTATGGTGGAAAATAAGTATTTGGTCACCTACAAACAAGCAAGATTTCTGGCTCTCACAGACCTGTAACTTCTTCTTTAAGAGGCTCCTCTGTCCTCCACTCGTTACCTGTATTAATGGCACCTGTTTGAACTTATTATCAGTATAAAAGACACCTGTCCACAACCTCAAACAGTCACACTCCAAACTTCACAATGGCCAAGACCAAAGAGCTGTCAAAGGACACCAAAAACAAAATTGTAGACCTGCACCAGGCTGGGAAGACTGAATCTGCAATAGGTAAGCAGCTTGGTTTGAAGAAATCAACTGTGGGAGCAATTATTAGGAAATGGAAGACATACAAGACCACTGATAATCTCCCTCGATCTGGGGCTCCACGCAAGATCTCACCCCGTGGGGTCAAAATGATCACAAGAACGGTGAGCAAAAATCCCAGAACCACACGGGGGGACCTAGTGAATGACCTGCAGAGAGCTGGGACCAAAGTAACAAAGCCAACCATCAGTAACACACTACGCCGCCAGGGACTCAAATCCTGCAGTGCGAGACGTGTCCCCCTGCTTAAGCCAGTACATGTCCAGGCCCGTCTGAAGTGCATTTGGATGATCCAGAAGAGGATTGGGAGAATGTCATATGGTCAGATGAAACCAAAATATAACTTTTTGGTAAAAACTCAACTCGTCATGTTTGGAGGACAAAGAATGCTGAGTTGCATCCAAAGAACACCATACCTACTGTGAAGCATGGGGTTGGAAACATCATGCTTTGGGGCTGTTTTTCTGCAAAGGGACCAGGACGACTGATCCGTGTAAAGGAAAGAATGAATGGGGCCATGTATCGTGAGATTTTGAGTGAAACCCTCCTTCCATCAGCAAGGGCATTGAAGATGAAACGTGGCTGGGTCTTTCAGCATGACAATGATCCCAAACACACCGCCCGGGCAACGAAGGAGTGGCTTCGTAAGAAGCATTTCAAGGTCCTGGAATGGCCTAGCCAGTCTCCAGATCTCAACCCCATAGAAAATCTTTGGAGGGAGTTGAAAGTCTGTGTTGCCCAGCGACAGCCCCAAAACATCACTGCTCTAGAGGAGATCTGCATGGAGGAATGGGCCAAAATACCAGCAACAGTGTGTGAAAACCTTGTGAAGACTTACAGAAAACGTTTGACCTGTGTCATTGCCAACAAAGGGTATATAACAAAGTATTGAGAAACTTCTGTTATTGACCAAATACTTATTTTCCACCATCATATGCCAATAAATTCATTAAAAATCCTACAATGTGATTTTCTGGAATTTTTTTTCTCATTTTGTCTGTCATAGTTGACGTGTACCTATGATGAAAATTACAGGCCTCTCTCATCTTTTTAAGTGGGAGAACTTGCACAATTGGTGGCTGACTAAATACTTTTTTTCCCCACTGTAGGTCACGCCATCAGCTCTACTGACCTAATCGAGCTCATCAAGGAAGGTTACAAGGGGACCATAGAAACGGTGTCTGATAAAGAATGATGATGAAATATTACATCCATAGATAATGTAGTCTAATTGGTTCATGCTCCACGCTAATTGGTGACAATGAATCTCGTTACTTTGAAACTTTCATGATCTAAACATGGAATATTGTTTGTCTGTTTCCATACAACTATGCATTAAGAGCAATGCAACAGTTACTTATCATTTTGAGCAGTTGTATCAATTGATAGTTGGATAATTGTAATGAAATGAATAGACACTCATCTGAAATGTAATGTGTGAATTGCCTTTTGAAATAGTAGTACTTTGATGTTAAGTTGTGTCATATTGAACAGGTGATTTTTGTTAAATGAACAAATTATCTTAGTTTTATGTGTATTGTATCCAAGCAATTGAAAAAAGTGTTAGAGTTTTGAAAAATGTGCATTTTGATCATTGGTTGTGAGTTTTGTGTCTAGAGTTTTGAAAAATGACGTCAAGGTTCTGAAATTAGTGCCAAAGTGATTGTAAAAAACTGTAGTGTGTCTTGCAGAGAGGAGAGGAGTGCAGTCACTGTTTGTACATGTAATCCACCTTGCTGCTACTCATGAGATAGGTCCTCTTCCTATCTTACAAGAATCCCCATGAAACAGAAATAAACACTGTCTCACCACCATAGCATTCATGGTCCTTCTAGTGGAGAACAGGAAAACCACTTGTTCCTCCGTCCATCCATACCTCCTATTTTATGTATAAAGAAGTACTGTCTTGGTACTGATACCATATGCTCCTAGAGTTGTTCCTCTATAGTCAGTGCTGTTCTACGGTCTGATGCCATATAAGCCTGCCTCCTCTCTGTCTCCTCTCTGTCTCCTCTCTGCCTCCTCTCTGCCTCCTCTCTGCCTCCTCTCTGTCTCCTCTCTGCCTCCTCTCTGCCTCCTCTCTGCCTCCTCTCTATCTCCTCTCTGTCTCCTCTCTGTCTCCTCTCTATCTCCTCTCTGCCTCCTCTCTGCCTCCTCTCTGCCTCCTCTCTGTCTCCTCTCTGTCTCCTCTCTGCCTCCTCTCTGTCTCCTCTCTGTCTCCTCTCTGCCTCTCTGTCTCCTCTCTGTCTCCTCTCTGCCTCCTCTCTGTCTCCTCTCTGTCTCCTCTCTGCCTCTCTGTCTCCTCTCTGTCTCCTCTCCGTATCCTCTCCGTCTCCTCTCCGTCTCCTCTCTATTGCCTCTCTATCTCCTCTCTGTCTCCTCTCTTCTCCTCTCTATCTCATCTCTGTCTCCTCTCTGTCTCCTCTCTTCTCCTCTCTGTCTCCTCTCTGTCTCCTCTCTTCTCCTCTCTATCTCATCTCGGTCACCTCTCTATCTCCTCTCTGTCTCCTCTCTGTCTCCTCTCTGTCTCCTCTCTGTCTCCTCTCTATCTCCTCTCTGTCTCCTCTCTGTCTCCTCTCTATCTCCTCTCTGCCTCCTCTCTGCCTCCTCTCTGCCTCCTCTCTGTCTCCTCTCTGTCTCCTCTCTGTCTCCTCTCTGCCTCCTCTCTGTCTCCTCTCTGTCTCCTCTCTGCCTCTCTGTCTCCTCTCTGTCTCCTCTCTGCCTCCTCTCTGTCTCCTCTCTGTCTCCTCTCTGCCTCTCTGTCTCCTCTCTGTCTCCTCTCTGTCTCCTCTCTTCTCCTCTCTATCCTCTCTATTGCCTCTCTATCTCCTCTCTGTCTCCTCTCTTCTCCTCTCTATCTCATCTCTGTCTCCTCTCTGTCTCCTCTCTGTCTCCTCTCTGTCTCCTCTCTGTCTCCTCTCTTCTCCTCTCTATCTCATCTCGGTCACCTCTCTGTCTCCTCTCTGTCTCCTCTCTGTCTCCTCTCTATCTCCTCTCTGTCTCCTCTCTTCTCCTCTCTGTCTCCTCTCTGTCTCCTCTCTATCTCATCTCTGTCTCCTCTCTTCTCCTCTCTGTCTCCTCTCTGTCTCCTCTCTGTCTCCTATCTGTCTCCTCTCAGTCTCCTCTCTGTCTCCTCTCTATCGTCTCTCTGTCTCCTCTCTATCTCTTCTCTATCTCATCTCTGCCTCCTCTCTTCTCCTCTCTGTCTCCTCTCTTTCTCCTCTCTGTCTCCTCTCTGTCTCCTCTCTTCTCCTCTCTATCTCATCTCTGTCTCCTCTCTGTTTCCTCTCTGTCTCCTCTCTGTCTCCTCTCTATCTCCTCTCTGGCACCTCTCTGGCACCTCTCTGGCTCCTCTCTATCTCCTCTCTGTCTCCTCTCTGTCTCCTCTCTGTCTCCTCTCTTCTCCTCTCTATCTCATCTCTGTCTCCTCTCTATCTCCTCTCTGTCTCCTCTCTGTCTCCTCTCTGTCTCCTCTCTGTCTCCTCTCTGTCTCCTCTCTGTCTCATCTCTGTCTCCTCTCTTCTCCTCTCCGTCTCCTCTCTGTCTCCTCTCTGCCTCCTATCTGACTCCTCTCTATCTCCTCTCTGTCTCCTCTCTGTCTACTCTCTGTCTCCTCTCTATCTCCTCTCTGTCTCCTCTCTTCTCCTCTCTATCTCATCTCTGTCTCCTCTCTTCTCCTCTCTGTCTCCTCTCTATCTCTTCTCTATCTCCTCTCTGTCTCCTCTCTATCTCACCTCTGTCTCCTCTCTTCTCCTCTCTGTCTCCTCTCTGTATCCTCTCTATCTCCTCTCTGTCTCCTCTCTGTCTCCTCTCTGTCTCCTCTCTGGCTCCTCTCTATCTCCTCTCCG
>NC_059209.1:34094073-34206573 GCF_020615455.1 Coregonus clupeaformis | reverse complement strand
GGCTGTGGAATCTGACTTTGTGGCTGGGGAATCTGACATTGTGGCTGGGGAATCTGACTTTGTGGCTGGGGAATCTGACTTTGTGGCTGTGGAATCTGACTTTGTGGCTGTAAAATCTGACTTTGTGGCTGTGGAATCTGACTTTGTGGCTGGGGAATCTGACTTTGTGGTTGTGGAATCTGACTTTGTGGGTATAGAATCTAGTGACAACCGAGGCATGTTGATGATACCAGACCAACCACCTTGCATAATGGATTAGTAACACATAAACACTGTGCCTATTATTGGGTCTGTAAGACACAGTGTAATAATACACTGCTCAAAAAAATAAAGGGAACACTTAAACAACACATCCTAGATCTGAATGAATGAAATAATCTTATTAAATACTTTTTTCTTTACATAGTTGAATGTGCTGACAACAAAATCACACAAAAATTATCAATGGAAATCAAATTTATCAACCCATGGAGGTCTGGATTTGGAGTCACCCTCAAAATTAAAGTGGAAAACCACACTACAGGCTGATCCAACTTTGATGTAATGTCCTTAAAACAAGTCAAAATGAGGCTCAGTAGTGTGTGTGGCCTCCACGTGCCTGTATGACCTCCCTACAACGCCTGGGCATGCTCCTGATGAGGTGGCGGATGGTCTCCTGAGGGATCTCCTCCCAGACATGGACTAAAGCATCCGCCAGCTCCTGGACAGTCTGTGGTGCAACGTGGCGTTGGTGGATGGAGCGAGACATGATGTCCCAGATGTGCTCAATTGGATTCAGGTCTGGGGAACGGGCGGGCCAGTCCATAGCATCAATGCCTTCCTCTTGCAGGAACTGCTGACACACTCCAGCCACATGAGGTCTAGCATTGTCTTGCATTAGGAGGAACCCAGGGCCAACCGCACCAGCATATGGTCTCACAAGGGGTCTGAGGATCTCATCTCGGTACCTAATGGCAGTCAGGCTACCTCTGGTGAGCACATGGAGGGCTGTGCGGCCCCCCAAAGAAATGCCACCCCACACCATAACTGACCCACCGCCAAACCGGTCATGCTGGAGGATGTTGCAGGCAGCAGAACGTTCTCCACGGCGTCTCCAGACTCTGTCACGTCTGTCACATGTGCTCAGTGTGAACCTGCTTTCATCTGTGAAGAGCACAGGGCGCCAGTGGCGAATTTGCCAATCTTGGTGTTCTCTGGCAAATGCCAAACGTCCTGCACGGTGTTGGGCTGTAAGCACAACCCCCACCTGTGGACGTCGGGCCCTCATACCACCCTCATGGAGTCTGTTTCTTACCGTTTGAGCAGACACGTGCACATTTGTGGCCTGCTGGAGGTCATTTTGCAGGGCTCTGGCAGTGCTCCTCCTGTTCCTCCTTGTACAAAGGCGGAGGTAGCAGTCCTGCTTCTGGGTTGTTGCCCTCCTACGGCCTCCTCCACGTCTCCTGATGTACTGGCCTGTCTCCTGGTAGCGCCTCCATGCTCTGGACACTACGCTGACAGACACAGCAAACCACAGCTCGCATTGATGTGCCATCCTGGATGAGCACTACCTGAGCCACTTGTGTGGGTTGTAGACTCCATCTCATGCTACAAATAGAAAGCACAGCCAGCATTCAAAAGTGACCAAAACATCAGCCAGGAAGCATAGGAACTGAGAAGTGGTCTGTGGTCACCACCTGCAAAACCAGTCCTTTATTGTTGGTGTCTTGCTAATTGCCTATAATTTCCACCTGTTGTCTATTCCATTTGCACAACAGCATGTGAAATGTATTGTCAATCAGTGTTGCTTCCTAAGTGGACAGTTTGATTTCACAGAAGTGTGATTGACTTGGAGTTACATTGTGTTGTTTAAGTGTTCCCTTTATTTTTTTGAGCAGTGTATAATGTTTTGTAGTGTGGTTCTCACAAATATGGCTAACCATACATTTTCACTGACGCTCAAAAGGCTTGTGAATAACACACAAAAAAATATACATATATATTGTTTAATTGTGAAACAAGGTGTAGACTAACAGTGAACCGCTTACTTACGGGTCCTTTTCCAACAATGCACAGTTAAAGATACATCATGTACAAGATAAAAATTTTTTTAATAAAGTGACTAGAGTAATAAATACACAGTGAATTACGAATAACAATAATGAGTAAAAATAACACGGCTACTGTATATACGGTAGTACAAGTAGCGAGTGGTGGGTGAGGGCAGTGTGGAGTGCAGTAGAGATGACGTAATCTGTGGATCTGTTGGGTGGTATGCGAATTAAAAATAGTATTAATCCAGGAGAGAATGTTTCTGAGTCCTAAGGAAACTGTCACGGAGACCGCCGAGGCTGCTCCTCCTCCTTGCTCGGGCAGGCTTCGGCGTTCGTCGTCCCCGGAGTACTAGCTACTACCGCTTGATGTTTTCAATGTTTGTTTGGTTTTGTCTAGTTGATGCACCTGTCTTGTATTCTGTCTTGATTATGTCTCCTATAAGTTCCCCTTTGTTAGGTTGCATTTTGTGTGTTATTGTCCGCCTGTCTAGCGTGTTAGGTTCTGTGTCCTTACCGTGTTATGGTATTTGCGCACTTGCGTATTTGTTCTCACCTCTTGTGTTTTGGGAGGTTGTTATTTTTGTGTGCACCTTACTTTATTTTTGAGTAAAGTATTCGTGACTATACTTCTGTGTCCTGCGCCTGACTCCACCACCGCATCCACTACAGAACTCGTGACAGAAACAGCTCTGCCATCCTCCTAAACAACAGGTATTGACCCACTTGCATTCAACCTGACTAGCTGAAACACAGAAACGTAAGGAGGATCTCACGTTGTTGCCAATAAGGGAATGATCCTCATCCCATGACAACCAGGTTACCATGGTATTTTTACTTTTACAAACCAGATGATAAACCAGAAGTCATTACATTCTCCTCGCACCTATTTGTAAGTCGCTCTGGATAAGAGCGTCTGCTAAATGACGTAAACGTAATGTAACAAAATGTGGAAAAAGTAAAGGGGTCTGAATAGATTCCATGTGCTTTGGTCCTTTAGCAAGGGTTTGTGGGTAGGCCAACACGCCATGCCAACAATCCCATCTCACTTTTACTCCTCAGCACTGTCAGACAGACAGACAGTCAGACAAACATACAGACAGTCAGACAGTTTTTAACCACCATTTCACAATGTCATCATGTAGAGTCTCCCTGTCTGTCTGTCTGTCTGTCTCTACAGGTGGAGGCACCTTTATGACACGGTGGCATGATGACATGGTGGTTAGAAACCAGAATAAACAGGAACTACTGTATCTACTACTCAGTGGTCTGAGGGCTCCCTTTGTGCCATCACTAGCACAGAGAGGCTGCTGCCTACATACAGACCTGAAAATCACTGGCCACTTTAATAAATGGAACACAAGTCACTTTAATAATGCCACTTTAATAATGTTTACATATCTTGCATTACCCATCTCATATGTATATACTGTATTCTATACTATCTATTGCATCTTAGCCTATGCCGCTCTGATAATGACATTGCTCATACATATATTTATATATTCTTATTCCATTCCTTTACTTAGGTTTGTGTGTATTAGGTATTTGTTGTAGAACAGTTACATATTACTTGCTAGATATTGCTGCACTGTCGGAACCAGAAGCACAAGCATTTCGCTACACTCGCAATAACATCTGCTAACCATCTGTATGTGACCAATACATTTGATTTGATTGATCTGATTTGTGTTTTGCAAGTTTTCCACTAAACTCTACTGTGTGTGTGTGTGTATGTGAGTGTGCATGCGTTTGCTTGTGTGCGTCCGTAGTTCGTTTCAGACTGAGTGACTTTTCCCAGACAGAAGTTTATTTTCTCTCCATCTGCATGTATGGAAATTGTTTGTGTAGAAAAGAGTTGACCTGAATCTTGTTAGCTAAGTTTAAGGCTTCAGTCCAACTGTCCAGACCAAGTGAAATGAATTATTGCACAATGAAGGAATGCAGATGTGTTGAATGTGATTTCTGTGGAATTGGGGGAAACAGTAGTGAGCATGGTTACATGCACACAATAATATGATTATTGTGGATAGTCAGATTACTGTAATAGTTTAAAGCGTTTACATGCTTTGAAAGCAGAACGATTTCCCTAATAATCCTGTTTAAACACCGAGTGTACAAAACATTAAGAACATCTTCCTAATATTGAGTTGCACTCCCTTTTGCCCTCAGAACAGCCTCAATTCGTCGGGGCATGGACTCTACAAGGTGTCGAAAGCGTTTCGCAGGGATACTGGCCCATGTTGACTCCAATGCTTCCCACAGTTGTGTCAAGTTGGCTGGATGTCCTTTGGGTGGTGGACCATTCTTGATACACATGGGAAACTGTTGAGGGTGAAAAACCCAGCAGCGTTGCAGTTCTTGACACAAACTGGTGTGCCTGGCACCTACTACCATACCCCGTTCAAAGACACTTCAAATCTTTTGTCTTGCCTATTCACCCTCTGAATGGCACACATACACAATCCATGTCTCAATTGTCCCAAGACTTAAAAATCCTTCTTTAACCTGTCTCCTCCCCTTGATCTACACAGATTTGGTATTTGGTATTTTATTAGGATCCCCATTAGCTGTTGCGAAAGCAGCAGCTACTCTTCCTGGGGTCCACACAAAACATGAAACATGAGATAATACAGAACATTAATAGACAAGAACAGCTCAAGGATAGAACTACATACATTTAAGAAAGGCACACGTAGCCTACATATCAATACATACACACAAAATATCTAGGAAAAATTGTGGAGAGGCCTTGAACCTTGAAGTGTTGCTTTATCTTTTTTTTTTTTTACCAGGTTTGCCGTTCATTTGAGCAACATGAGATGGAAGGGAGTTCCATGCAATAATGGCTCTATATAATACTGAACGCTTTCTTAAATTTGTTCTGGATTTGGGGACTGTGAAAAGACCCCTGGTGGCATATCTGGTGGGGTAAGTGTGTGTGTCAGAGCTTTGTGTTAGTTTACTATGCAAACAATTTGGAATTTTCAACGCATTAATGTTTCTTATAAAAAGAAGAAGTGATGCAGTCAGTCTCTCCTCAACTTTTAGCCAAGAGAGACTGGCATGCATAGTGTTTATATTAGCTCTCTGATTACAATCAAGAGCAAGACGTGCCGCTCTGTTCTGGGCCAGCTACATCTTTAACTAGGTCTTTCCTTGCAGCACTCGACCACACAACTGGACAATAATGAAGATAAGACAAAATAGAGCCTGTAGGACTTGCTTTTTGGAGTGTGGTGTCAAAAAAGCAGAGCATCTCTTTATTACGGACAGACCTCTCCCCATCTTTACAACCATTTAATCTATATTTGGAAAGATGGCGCCGACAGACATGGCAGCTCTGCTTCTAGCTCCTGAGCAACTTTGCAGTATTTTTTTTTGTGTGTGTTTTATTTCTTACATTATTAACCCAGAACGTTTTTTTGTGTTATTACATACAGCCGGAAATAACTTTTGGATATAATAGTGGCGCCAGAGGGGATGGCTGCCATTTTAAAGGCTCCTAACCAACTGTGCTATTTTGTTAGTTTTTTTGCGTTGTTTGTAACTTATTTTCTAACTTATTGTGTACATAATGTTGCTGCTACCGTCTCTTATGACCAAAAATAACTTCTGGACATCAGAACATCGATTACTAACCTCGCACTGGACGAAGATTTTTTCTTTAACGAGTCCGACGCGAAGGATATACTGCTTTCTCGGGAACGGGCCCAAATCCCCGACATTTACGTGAAGAAAAGACGTAGAAAAAGGGTGCGGAGGTCGGGCTGCCTTCTGAGAATTCGTAGGCGAGTGAGTAAACTTACTCTACCATCCGTTCTATTGGCCAACGTGCAATCATAGGAAAACAAAATGGATGATCTATGATCAAGAATATCCTACCAACGGGACATTAAAACTGTAATATCTTATGTTTCACTGAGTCGTGGCTGAAACGACGACACAGATAATATAGAGCTGGCGGGATTTTCCATGCATCGGCAGGACAGAATAGCTACGTCTGATAAGACGAGGGGTGGTGGTGTGTGTCTATTTGTCAATAACTGCTGGTGCGCGATGTCTAATATTAAAGAAGTCTCGAGGTATTGCTCGCCTGAGGTAGAGTACCTTATGATAAGCTGTAGACCACACTATCTACCAAGAGAGTTCTCATCTATATTATTCGTAGCCGTCTATTTACCACCAAAAACCGATGCTGGCACTAAGACCGCACTCAACGAGCTGTATAAGGCCATAAGCAAACAAGAAAATGCTCATCCAGAAGCGGCGCTCCTAGTGGCCGGGGACTTTAATGCAGGCAAACTTAAATCCGTTTTACCTCATTTCTACCAGCATGTCACATGTGCAACCAGATAAAAAAAATAATCTAGACCACCTTTACTCCACACACAGAGACGCATACAAAGCTCTCCCTCCATTTGGCAAATCTGACCATAATTCTGTCCTCCTGATTCCTGCTTACAAGCAAAAACTAAAGCAGGAAGTACCAGTGACTCACTAAATACGGTTGCTACGCTACAGGACTGTTTTGCTAGCACAGACTGGAATATGTTCCGGGATTCATCCAATGGCATTGAGGAGTATACCACCTCAGTCATCGGCTTCATCAATAAGTGCATCGACGACGTCGTCCCCACAGTGACCGTCCGTACAGTTGAAGTCGGACGTTTTTATACACCTTAGCCAAATACATTTAAACTCAGTTTTTCACAATTCCTGACATTTAATCCTAGTAAAAATTCCCTGTTTTAGGTCAGTTAGGATCACCACTTTATTTTAAGAATGTGAAATGTCAGAGTAATAGTAGAGAGAATTATTTATTTCAGCTTTTATTTATTTCATCACATTCCCAGTGGGTCAGAAGTTTACATACACTCAATTAGTATTTGGTAGCATTGCCTTTAAATTGTTTAACTTGAGTCAAACGTTTTGGGTAACCTTCCACAAGCTTCCCACAATAGGTTGGGTGAATTTTGGCCCATTCCTCCTGACAGATGTGGTGTAACCGAGTCAGGTTTTTAGGCCTCCTTGCTCGCACACGCTCTTTCAGTTCTGCTCACACATTTTCTATAGGATTGAGGTCAGAGCTTTGTGATGGCCACTCCAATACCTTGACTTTGTTGTCCTTAAGCCATTTTGACACAACATTGTCTATTTGGAAGACCCATTTGCAACCAAGCTTTAACTTCCTGACTGATGTCTTGAGATGTTGCTTCAATATATCCACATCATTTTCCTTTCTCATGATGCCATCTATTTTGTGAAGTGCACCAGTCCCTCCTGCAGCAAAGCACCCCCACAGCATGATGCTGCCACGCCCGTGCCTCACGGTTGGGATGGTGTTCTTCGGCTTGCAAGCACTCCCTTTTTCCTCCAAACATAACGATGTTCATTATGACCAAACAGTTCTATTTTTGTTTCATCAGACCAGAGGACATTTCTCCAAAAAGTACGATCTTTGTCCCCATGTGCAGTTGCAAACCGTAGTCTGGCTTTTTTATGGCGGTTTTGGAGCAGTGGCTTCATCCTTGCTGAGCGGCCTTTCAGGTTATGTCGATATAGGACTCATTTTACTGTGGATATAGATACTTTTGTACCTGTTTCCTCCAGCATCTTCACAAGGTCCTTTGCTGTTGTTCTGGGATTGATTTGCACTTTTCTCACCAAAGTACGTTCATCTCTAGGAGACAGACGCGTCTCCTTCCTGAGCGGTATGACGGCTGCGTGGTCCCATGGTGTTTATACTTGCATACTATTGTTTGTACAGATGAACGTGGTACCTTCAGGCGTTTGGAAATTGCTCCCAAGGAAGAACCAGACTTGTGGAGGTCTACAATCTTTTTTCTGAGGTCTTGGCTGATTTCCTTTGATTGTCCCATGATGTCAAGTAAAGAGGCACTGAGTTTGAAGGTAGGCCTTGAAATACCTCTACAGGTACACCTCCAATTGACTCAAATGATGTCAATTAGCCTATCAGAAGCTTCTAAAGCCATGACATAATTTTCTGGAATTTTCCAAGCTGTTTAATCGCACAGTCAATTTAGTGTATGTAAACTTCTGACCCACTGGAATTGTGATACCGTGAATTATAAATGAAATAATCTGTCTGTAAACAATTGTTGGAAAAATTACTTGTGTCATGCACAAAGTAGATGTCTTAACCGACTTGCCAAAACTATAGTTTGTTAATAAGAAATGTGTGGAGTGGTTGAAAAACAAGTTTTAATGACTCCAACCTAAGTGTAGGTAAACTTCCGACATCAACTGTACATATCCCAACCAGAAGCCATGGATTACAGGCAACATCCGCATCGAGCTAAAGGCTAGAGCTGCCGCTTTCAAGGAGCGGGACACTAATCCATACGCTTAAAAGAAATCCCGCTATGCCCTCAGACAAACCATCAAACAGGCAAAGCGTCAATACAGGATTAAGATTGAATCCTACTACACCGGCTCTGATGCTCGTCGGATGTGGCAGGGCTTGAAAACTATTACGGACTACATAGGGAAACCCAGCCACGAGCTGCCCAATAACACAAGCTTTCCAGACGAGCTAAATGCATTTTATGCTCGCTTCAAGGCAAGCAACACCGAAGCATGTATAAGAGCACCAGCTGTTCTGGATGACTGTGTTGCAACGCTCTTGGTAGCCATTGTGAGCAAGACCTTTAAACAGGTCAACATTCACAAAGCCGCGGGCCAGAAAGATTACCAGGACGTGTACTCAAAGATGGCAGCATTCACGCAAAACTGAAAGTGTGAACCACCGCATTTAACCATGGCAGGGTGACTGGGAATATGGTTGAATACATACAGTGTATAGTTATTCTCTCTGTAAGGCAATCAAACAGGCAAAACGTCAGTACTGAGACAAAGTGGAGTTGCAATTCAATGGCTCAGACACAAGACGTATGTGGCATGGTCTACAGACAATCACGGATTACAAAGGGAGAACCAGCCATGTCACGGACACTGACGTCTTGCTACCGGACAAGCTAAAAACCTTCTTCGCCCGCTTTGAGGATAACACAGTGCCACCGACGCGGCCCACTCGCAAGGATTGTGGGCTCTCGTTCTCCATGGCTGAGGTGAGTAAGACATTTAAGCTTGTTAACCCTCGCAAGGCTGCCGGCACAGATGGCATCCCTAGCCGCATCCTCAGAGCATGCGCAGACCTGCTGGTTGGAGTGTTTACTGATATATTCAATCTCTCCCTATCCCAGTCTGCTGTCCCCACTTGCTTCAAGATGTCCACCATTGTTCCTGTACCCAAGAAAACAAACGAAGCTGAACTAAATGACTATCGCCCCCTAGCACTCACTTCTGTCATCATAAAGTGCTTTGAGAGGCTAGTTAAGGATCATATTTACATATCACCTCTACCGTACCTGACACCCTAGACCCACTTCAATTTGCTTACCGCCCCAATAGCTCCACAGACGATGCAATCGCCATCGCACTGCACACGGCCCTATCCCATCTGGACAAGAGGAATACCTACGTAAGAATGCTGTTCATTGACTATAGCTCAGTTTTCAACACCATAGTACCCTCCAGCTCATCTTTAAGCTCTGGGACCTGGGTCTGAACCCCAGGTGGTGAAGGTAGGACACAACACCTCCACTTCGCTGAACCTCAACACAGGGGCCCCACAAGGGTGCATGCTCAGCCCCCTCCTGTACTCCCTGTTCACCCATGACTGCATGGCCACGCATTCCTCCAACTCAATCTTAAAGTTTGCAGACGACACAACAGTAGTAGGCCTGATTACCAACAATGACAACACTACCTACAAGGAGGAGGTGAGGGCCCTGGCAGAGTGGTGCCAGGAAAATAACCTCTCCCTCAACATCAACAAAACGAAGGAGTTGATCGTGGACTTCAGGAAACAGCAGAGGCAGCACGCCCCTATCCACATCGACGGGACCGCAGTGGAGAAGGTGGAAAGCTTGAAGTTCCTCTGAGTACACATCACTGACAATCTGAAATGGTCCACCCACACAGACAGTGTGGTGAAGAAGGTGCAACAGTGGAACAACAGCTCCTCTTCAACCTCAGGAGGCTGAAGAAATTCGGCTTTGCCCAGAAGACCCTTGGCACCTAAAACACTCACAAACTTTTACAGATGCACAATTGAGAGCATCCTGTCGGGCTGTATCACCACCTGGTACGGCAACCACACTTCCCGCAATCGCAGGGCTCTCCAGAGGGTGGTGCGGTCTGCCCAACACATCACCGGGGGCACACTGCCTGCCCTCCAGGACAACTACAGCACCCAATGTCACAGGAAGGCCAAAAAGATCATCAAGGTAACCTTATTTCTAAGGCTACATATATTAATATGGGCTATTTTCAGCCCTTTCCTGGGTAACTTATCAGAGGTAGACATAATATGGAAAAGAGCGAACAAAGCAAGAAAAATAAAATACATTCAGCAGTCCATTAATTAATTGGTGTGTGTAAGTGTGTGTGTGTGTGTGCTGTGGGGTTGAAGCTACGAACCCATAGGCTTGGCTCTCTCATCCCTTCCAGGCTTTTGGGAGGGAGGGTGGACAATGAGCCTGTCATAGCAGATGTAAGCAATGTATATAATAATATGGAAAAGAGCAAACAGTGGATTTAACAAGTGACATCAATAAGGGATCATAGCTTTCACCTGGATTCAGTGTTCTTAATGTTTTGTACACTCAGTGTATGGACACATCTGAAATCAGGCTACCTGATGGGACTTTTGTTAATGCAGAAAATCACCAATCAAAGTAAACGTTCTACCACAGTGACCATGTTAATTTTGGTGAACCCTATTTGATTTTGAGTTCAGACATATAAAGTTTGTATCTGAAAACTATGTGTAAGATTGTAAGGGTTGGGGTCAGGTGTGACCCAGGTGCGGTGCAGGATAGACAGTAGGCAGTAGGCAGAGATAGTGAAACAAGGATCTTTACTGATGGTCCCGAAGCCAAAATACAAAATAACGGACCTATCACGATAAAAGAAAGGCGGAGCAAATAAGTCTCCAAAAACCGTCTGACAGCCAAAATACGAAATACTACCTAAGACTGAAACAAATAACGAAACAGGGAGAACGTAAAAATGTACGCACACATGACTGTAAGTCGCTTTGGATAAAAGCATCTGCTAAATGGCATATTATTATTATTATTATTATTATTATTATTAGAACACTTCTCAAGTACCTGTACATAGGTCTCCGATGAGACACTGAGTAGTACTGCTGGACATAGAGAAACTAGCAGAGAAAACTGAGCAAGGGAACACAGGGAAGTGAGGGCATAAATACACAGGTGAACAGATAGGTGACACCAATAGGATGATGATTTGTCCAGACTGTGAGTGAGGAGGTGCCTAAGGTTGTCGGAGGATGACACCTAGTGGGTCGCTCCGGAACTGCGACCCCCTTCCTGTAACATAAGATCCATACTTTCAGTTGATCCGAACTGTCACTCCTGCATGAAGGCGTCCCCATGCTTCCCAGCCGAAACAGTTCGGAAGAGTTTGTGCATATATTATGATAATATTTTATGACGTTTTTGTTCGTTTTGGACTTCGGTAAGTTTTTTTCGGTTGTTCAGACCAAAAAAATTATTTGAGAGGAAAGCCGAAGTCGATAGACGAAGTCTACGCCCCTTCGTCGGTGATTGGTCAACAGTAGGGATTCTTCAATAAAGTATTTGAATGTCATTCAACGAGAGACTACTCGTTTTCATGCACATGTGTTCATTGAGAAATACTGCACCAAACATCTCAGTTAGATGTAAAATTGCGCGACTAAGATCTCCTCGGCAAAAACGTCAACATTTATGACGGATTTCTTCAGTTATCTTAGATTAATTTTGACTATTTTAAGGAAATGTAGAAAGGCTACGGCATCTCAAAATGGACAAACAGTACTATTGCCGCTGGACAAATCTTCTTGCCTGAGCTGGCGCTGCAGACAGTTATATCGGTCACCTAAAGCAGGACAATTAAAGGCCAAGTGCACCACTTTTGTGATTTTTTATTATTATTATTATTATTTAATTTTTATTCTGGGTGTGCTGCAGCACCCTCAGCACCCCTACTCCCCACGGCCATGCACGCGCAGATCAAATACACTGCTGGAACGCTGACTAAGCTGTTTACATGTTCTAATAATTCAAAAGATTGCTCAGAAAACCATTTTCACAATCACTATAGGGTCAACTGCTACTGTGACATTTCTATGAATGAGTGTTTCTGGCTGTGTAGTAAACTAGAGTCCTCACATACAGTACTAACTCTGATACTAGCTCTCTGTTTACCACAGAGGAATGCTGGATGATCCTACTGTCATTTCTGGTATGTCAGACATTCTCTCCCCATACCCATGTCCTCCAGACATTTAACCACTCTGGAAGTTCAATATAAAAAATTTCTTTATTACTGAATACCTACTATAAGCTCTCAACAGAGTGCTTCAGCTTCAAACTGAACAGTTTCTCATAGTAACTCGTAAAGACAAACATATTACAAATCCAGCACAGAATTCTTCTGTCAACCAAACGGTTTGAAAAACCAAACGGTTTTTCAGTTATCATGATGTGTTTAACAGACACAAGCCTCAAAATGCTCTGTTATCACAGCTCTAGGGTAGTGATATAAGTTCAGGCTTGTGTGAGGGTTCTGTGGATGTCCCTTTCCACAATTATATCACATTCACAGCCCTGTTATTTCACAGTGAAAAATAGTTACCATGGGGGCATGATGTCACTCACCCCAGGAGATAAACACAACGTTGCATATACTGTAGATTTGCCTGCCTGCCTGCCTCTCTCTCTCTCTCTCTGTCTCTCTGTCTCTCTTGCTCTCTCTCTCTCTCTCTCTGTCTCTTGCTCTCTCTCTCTCTCTCTCTCTCTCTCTCTCTCAAGGAGACCTACAAACCAATTTGTGTCCTCAAAATGTTTTATTTTAACGTGAGCAATTCCGACTGTCGTTTTTTCACACAGCAGCAGAGATATACAGTATAGACATTATACAGAGACAGTATAATGAGCACATCACACTGACTGATAGCTTCAATTTCTGCTTTTCAATACTTTCCCTCCACATATCAGATATCCAATACAGCAGTCGTCCACTTCCACTGACTGCACACTGAAGCACACAGGAAATGTACACGGCAGGATGTATTATGTTTTCTCTCACAGCACAGTCTAACTCATATCCAAGGTGTAGGCTAGGTAGGGTCACGTTAAGCAGACACCCACACACATGTGCTTTACAGGCCAACGGAAAGGGTTCAGATCCCATGGGGGGCCAGGGAGTTCCCCGGGGAGTTCACAATTTCATGTGCCCACCGGTAAATTAAATTTGCACACAGCACTGCCATGTCAGTGGTAAATAGGGACGTGTTAACAGACACCCACACACTCCATGCAAGCATACACACACACATTTACATTTACATTTTAGTCATTTAGCAGACGCTCTTATCCAGAGCGACTTACAGGAGCAATTAGGGTTAAGTGCCTTGCTTAAGGGCACATCGACAGATTTTTCACCTAGTCGGCTCGGGGATTAGAACCAGCGACCTTTCGGTTACTGGCACAACGCTCTTACCCACTAAGCTACCTGCCGCCCCACACACACACACACACACACACACACATGCTTTAAGGGTCAACAGAAGGGTTTCTTCCCAGTTCACGTACAGGTCAAACCCCAGTGGGGAGGTAGGGGAATTCGCACACGTACAGCCTAACAACCTGTGTAAGTCAATAAGAAAGTTTTTTTAAGGTTGAAGAGAGACCCCAGAGGAGTCTGAAAGCGCCACACCTAGAGGCACTCAATCCCACTTGGACTGTTATTGGTTTGTTCTTTTCTGCCTCTGCTGAGAGAAAACGAACACGGGCGCTTTTGTTGGAGGAACTTAGAACAATGACATAATAGGATGGGATGTAGAAATAACAATGGACTGGACAAACCTAGCCCTAGGAGATGAGAGGAGAAAACACTAGGAAATACAGATCATAAACCTCACAGAGAGACACCAGATGCTAAAAGACTGAACTGAACACTGAGGGATGCAACACAAATACTGGAGCACAGCGGTGTATCCATTTCCACCAAAATCACTCAAATGAAACACTGTTATAGGAAAACATAAACGTTGGGCATGCAATACTTGCTTTATTCATGTAAAAAGACAAAACAGCAATAGATCGAGGTGAAAGAAAGAGAAATCCTGAGGTAAAAAGTTGCTACAGTAAAGTCTGTGGTGAGAAAAATAGCCTTGGTCGGTGAGAACCATGAGAACCAGGTTAAGGAGGCCATGCTGTGGTGGTTCCCCAGGGAGGGCGAGGGTTCTAGGGGCAGATGGGGTTGGAGGGCTGAGCCTGGGACCTGGATGTGGCCCCCAGGGTACCATAGACCCCGCTCTCATCCTGCCAGGTGTTCCTGCCCACGCGACGGTAGTCGGCGGTGTCTGTGAACTGGGACTGGGGCTTCCTGTAGTCAGGACTGCTGTCTGCTGGGCCCTTCATGGTCCTCTGGAGGGGGAGACACAATGTGTGGATGTAGATGCTGCCTTTTCACAAGTTCGAGGCTTTAAGCCAGGCACTGGTGTAAAACCCTGAGGTTAGGCCAGGCACCGGTGTAATACCCTTGGGTGGAAAAGAGACAAGGTTTGAGTCTATCACTGGTTCTTTGCTCAAGACAAAGAGCTGTGGAAATGTTGTACTTTGATCGCAGACTAGCTTAATAATGTGGGCCTCTACAAAATGGTTCTATGGAGTGACATTTATCGAAGCTCAAAACATCTAATCTGAAAAAGTTTCAGATTTCTTTATTTGATTTGGTCCCTTTCCAAAGTAGTGCCAAGATTGTTGAACAGCAGTATAGTCTTCTAAGAACAGGTAGCCAACCTCAGCAACAGGTGGACATTGATCATGGAAATCAGCACACACAGGTCCTCAAATGTACTCATATAAAAAACTAAGTTCACTAAAGTTTACATAATAGGGGAATCAGAAATCCACACAGCAATCTCTCCACATGGGGAACCTATTGCACTATAATCCATACTTTGTTTTATTTCCTGTTAAAAATGAGAAGAGTTTAAAAAATATATTTCTATGGAATTAAAAGTTTAATGTGAAACGTATGCAGCTCCCTGCAGGGTAAGCCCAGAGCTCAGAATCCTAGACTAGTCCTTCTGTAGAGCATTATCCACTATATTACACATCTGGGAACAGTTATACAGAGGAAAAAATAAAACCACACATTAAATACATAATGCTAGAAACCTGCCACTGCTGACAGAGCAGCATATCACAAGTGCTTCTGGAACAGCCAAATGATGACACATGACATAACAGAAACACTCAAATGGAAGCACTAATGCTATGGATAACAACCTTCTATACATGGTGGTACATGACAATGTACTGTATCTGTCAACACATGGTCGACGTGTGTCAGATGACAGGAAACAGTATGTCTAGGAGGAGTTGACGTGTGTCAGATGACAGGAAACAGTATGTCTAGGAGGAGTTGACGTGTGTCAGATGAGAGGAAACAGTATATCTAGGAGGAGTTGACGTGTGTCAGATGACAGGAAACAGTATGTCTAGGAGGAGTTGACGTGTGTCAGATGACAGGAAACAGTATGTCTAGGAGGAGTTGACGTGTGTCAGATGACAGGAAACAGTATGTCTAGGAGGAGTTGACGTGTGTCAGATGACAGGAAACAGTATGTCTAGGAGGAGTTGACGTGTGTCAGATGACAGGAAACAGTATGTCTAGGAGGAGAAGAAACAAGGGATAGTAATTCAATAATAAAGCAGAAGACTATGAAATGGTGATATCCATTTGAAAAGGTGTTTGAGGTTTGAACGGGTGTCCAGTGAAAATGACACTCATCCTAAACAGTCCATGCAGTTATTAATATCTGATTATGTTTGACACTCACTCTCACCGCCTCTTTGCTGTAGTCCCATTGGGGTAGGTAATCCACTGCATATGTGGTGTCCAACTCCCTGGAATCGGAGACAGACACTTTAAAACAGGTTTGACGCTGCAGAGAGAAAGGACTCATTACGTCATACATTAGGTCTATATCACAGGAGGCTGGTGGCACCTTAATTGGGGAGGACGGGCTCGTGGTAATGGCTGGAGCGGAATCAGTGGAATGGTATCAAATGCATCAAACACATGGTTTCCATGGTTTCTATGTGTTTGATGCCATTCCATTCGCTCCGTCCCAGACATTATTATGAGCCGTCCTCCCCTCAGCAGCTTCCACTGGCCTATGGCTTCCCTCACAGGAAAACCTACAAGAATCTACTGCTGAATAACTCTCTGAGCAGACTCACAGAGACAAACTCACAGGCTCTAGTCAACCTGGTGTTTATGCTCACAGGGATAGATATGTTACATCTGCTGCATGTTTATGACCCTATCTGTCACGACTGTGTCTTGTTTTCTCTCCATCATGTTGTTTTACTGTATATTCTTATTTTAAATGCACCTTAAATCAAGTTTGATTTGACAAACACTGAGTGCATTATTATTTTTTTTCTGCTTGTATTTTGTATTTATATTGATGTGTGTATTTTCTGTCATTTATGTAATTCAGGGCTCATCTATAAAAGAGACCTTGGTCTCAGTATGACTCCCTAATAAAATTAAGGTAAAATAAAATTGCCACTACGCCCAGACAGTGTGCGAATGGGATATCTTATAGCCTACACCAAATATACAGACAGATGTTCATGAAAGGTCTCTTGGCATGACTCAAATGTTGTTAAGTGAATGTTGTGTTAAGTGTTGCCAAGTCTTCTAAAAGCGTCAGTGGTGTGTGTCAGGGGTGTGTGTCAGTGGGTGTGTTAGTGGGTGTGTCAGTGGTGTGTGTGTGTCAGTGGTGTGTGTCAGTGGTGTGTGTGTGTCAGTGGTGTGTGTCAGTGGTGTGTGTGTGTGTCAGTGGTGTGTGTGTGGTGTGTGTGTGTCAGTGGTGTGTGTCAGTGAGTGTGTCAGTGGTGTGTGTCAGTGGTGTGTGTGTGTGTCAGTGGGTGTGTCAGTGGTGTGTGTTAGTGGTGTGTGTGTGTCAGTGGTGTGTGTCAGTGGTGTGTGTGTGTGTCAGTGGTGTGTGTCAGTGGGTGTGTTAGTGGTGTGTGTATGTCAGTGGTGTGTGTCAGTGGTGTGTGAGACACACTACAAATGTTGTTGTGAGCTGTAGCGCTAGCCTCCCACAAAGTAAGGACCGACGTCGACATCAGGAATACATCACTTTTTCCATCTATTATGCAATTGTGTTTGACAGTAATGTTTACTACAGGCCTAAATGACTGTTTTAATGTGGAAAACAAAGGGGTTGCATTGGAGCAAAAGGCAAATGTTTGCTCCAGCCCTCTCAACAAAGGATGTTCCAAACCTCTCGAACTTTGCTTACAGCACAGGTTTCTCAGCTGTTATCATATTTTAAAATGGTAAATATCAACATTTGAGATTTTGTTGTTGTTGTGTAAAACAATGTGGTTATTTAACCAGCAGAATGAGACCTCAACGACCAAACAGTCATATCGCCCTCTTCTGGCAGACAGTAGTAGTGACACCGTTCTCACTGTCCTCTAGTACAAGAGAAGACTAGTTACTGACTGTGTGTAGAAGCAAGACGAACAGAGAACGGTCTCTTACATCAGGTCATGCCCGGGGCGATGACGTGGCAGGATGCTATTGGTCACATCAGTCACATGTCCTGCTGTGTCTCTGCTGTAAAACAACACTGGATCAACACATTATCAGTGAAGAGATAACATGACCAGAGAGAGACCAAGTGTCCACCTACATTTAATTTGTAAATCTCTGCACATAACATACATAGCATCTCAACATTCTACTGCAACATCATGAATATACTGTATGTGTATTCACCTTGGCACCTTAATTGGGGAGGACGGGCTCGTGGTAATGGCTCGAGGAAAATAGGTGGAATGGTATCAAATACATCAAACCCATGGTTTCCATGTGTTTGACGCCATTCCATTTGCTCCGTTCCAGCCATTATTATGAGCTGTCCTCCCCTCCACTGGTGTAAAGCCTGTAACCGCATACATGTATATATGTTTGTCTTGTACGTACCAATACTTTACCACACACAAAGTTCCCTCTCAGGAAACAAAAGTTATTTGAAGTGAATTGAA
The DNA here is from genome assembly GCF_020615455.1 of Coregonus clupeaformis. Lineage (NCBI taxonomy): Eukaryota > Metazoa > Chordata > Actinopteri > Salmoniformes > Salmonidae > Coregonus > Coregonus clupeaformis. Next base: position 34,188,362 of record NC_059209.1, on the reverse strand, counting down.
TATAGAGTCTGTGAGTATAAGAACAAGGTGTTTCTTGTGAATCATTCATGCAGCCTTGCTATGAGTTTCACCATGAAGGAGAAGAATGGGCTCGAATGGTCAGTGAGAACGTGCTCCTGAATGGTCAGTGAGAACGTGCTCCTGAATGGTCAGTGAGAACGTGCTCCTGAATGGTCAGTGAGAATGTGCTCCTGAAAGGTCAGTGAGAACGTGCTCCTAAAAATATATTTTTTAATTAAACGTTTCTTGACTAGGAAATCAGTATGCATGGACAAACCCATCACTGTCTTGCACATTCTAATTCATCGCATTATTTGCTGCTCGTGATACTGCCATGATGGTGTTTTACGTGCTGTAGACCTTCAGTCTGTATCAATGTAATGCAAGTGACATGCTACAGTCCTCCTATAGCCAGCTACTGTACCTGACGGCACTATGCTACAGTCCTCCTATAGCCAGCTACTGTACCTGACGGCACTATGCTACAGTCCTCCTATAGCCAGCTACTGTACCTGACGGCACTATGCTACAGTCCTCCTATAGCCAGCTACTGTACCTGACGGCACTATGCTACAGTCCTCCTATAGTCAGCTACTGTACCTGGACGGCACTATGCTACAGTCCTCCTATAGCCAGCTACTGTACCTGACGGCACTATGCTACAGTCCTCCTATAGTCAGCTACTGTACCTGACGGCACTATGCTACAGTCCTCCTATAGCCAGCTACTGTACCTGACGGCACTATGCTACAGTCCTCCTATAGCCAGCTACTGTACCTGACGGCACTATGCTACAGTCCTCCTATAGCCAGCTACTGTACCTGACGGCACTATGCTACAGTCCTCCTATAGCCAGCTACTGTACCTGACGGCACTATGCTACAGTCCTCCTATAGTCAGCTACTGTACCTGACGACACTATGCTACAGTCCTCCTATAGCCAGCTACTGTACCTGACGGCACTATGCTACAGTCCTCCTATAGCCAGCTACTGTACCTGACGGCACTATGCTACAGTCCTCCTATAGTCAGCTACTGTACCTGACGGCACTATGCTACAGTCCTCCTATAGCCAGCTACTGTACCTGACGGCACTATGCTACAGTCGTCCCTATAGCCAGCTACTGTACCTGACGGCACTATGCTACAGTCCTCCTATAGCCAGCTACTGTACCTGACGGCACTATGCTACAGTCCTCCTATAGCCAGCTACTGTACCTGACGGCACTATGCTACAGTCCTCCTATAGCCAGCTACTGTACCTGACGGCACTATGCTACAGTCCTCCTATAGCCAGCTACTGTACCTGACGGCACTATGCTACAGTCCTCCTATAGTCAGCTACTGTACCTGACGGCACTATGCTACAGTCCTCCTATAGCCAGCTACTGTACCTGACGGCACTATGCTACAGTCGTCCTATAGCCAGCTACTGTACCTGACGGCACTATGCTACAGTCCTCCTATAGCCAGCTACTGTACCTGACGGCACTATGCTACAGTCCTCCTATAGCCAGCTACTGTACCTGACGGCACTATGCTACAGTCCTCCTATAGTCAGCTACTGTACCTGACGACACTATGCTACAGTCCTCCTATAGCCAGCTACTGTACCTGACGACACTATGCTACAGTCCTCCTATAGTCAGCTACTGTACCTGACGGCACTATGCTACAGTCCTCCTATAGCCAGCTACTGTACCTGACGGCACTATGCTACAGTCCTCCTATAGCCAGCTACTGTACCTGACGGCACTATGCTACAGTCCTCCTATAGCCAGCTACTGTACCTGACGGCACTATGCTACAGTCCTCCTATAGCCAGCTACTGTACCTGACGGCACTATGCTACAGTCCTCCTATAGCCAGCTACTGTACCTGACGGCACTATGCTACAGTTCCACAGTTCCAGCCTACCTGACTGTACGTCTGTCAAAGCCTGCAGACTGGAAGTGGTCAGCCTCCACCATAGATTTAGGAGTCTTCTTGGGCTCATAATCTATCTTCAGGAGATACTGGGACATTTGTGTTTCTGTGCTTGTGCTCCAGTCCTGGAGGTTAAATAGAATAGCATAGAATACAATAGAGAAGAGTAGAACAGCATAGTATAGAGATTAAAAGAATAGCATAGAATACAATAGAGAAGAGTAGAACAGCATAGTATAGAGATGAAAAGAATAGCATAGAATACAATAGAGAAGAGTAGAACAGCATAGAATAGAGATGAATAGAACAGCATAGAATACAATAGAGAAGAGTAGAACAGCATAGAATAGAGATGAATAGAACAGCATAGAATACAATAGAGAAGAGTAGAACAGCATAGAATAGAGATGAATAGAACAGCATAGAATACAATAGAGAAGAGTAGAACAGCATAGAATAGAGATGAATAGAACAGCATATAATACAATAGAGAAGAGTAGAACATCATAGAATAGAGATGAATAGAACAGCATATAATACAATAGAGAAGGGTAGAACAGCATAGAATAGAGATGAATAGAACAGCATAGAATACAATAGAGAAGAGTAGAACAGCATAGAATAAAATAGAGAAGAGTAGAACAGCATAGAATAGAGATGAATAGAACAGCATAGAATACAATAGAGAAGAGTAGAATGGCATAGAATAGAGATGAATAGAACAGCATAGAATACAATAGAGAAGAGTAGAACAGCATAGAATAGAGATTAATAGAAAAGCATAGAATACAATAGAGAAGAGTAGAACAGCATAGAATAGAGATGAATAGAACAGCATAGAATACAATAGAGAAGAGTAGAACAGCATAGAATAGAGATGAATAGAACAGCATAGAATACAATAGAGAAGAGTAGAACAGCATAGAATAGAGAAGAGTAGAACAGCATAGAATATAACAGTTAGAATATATAGCTATTTTCCAGAGGGAACTTCGGTAAGAAGTAGATTATGTCACAGCAGCAACAACAACAACATATATCATTTATGTTTTAAAGGACCAACTGATACATGAACTACCGAGATCAAAGAAAAAGCATTGATATATAATCTCCTATTGTTTGATGGTATTGCTCACTGCATCCATGTAGGTTCCAAAGTGTTTGTAGGTAGATTTGCTGAGTTTCTTCTTTCCATCTGGACACACAGTGAAGTCATAGTCTTTGGGCTCGGCCTCTCTGTTTTTATGCCTAGATGTGAATAATAGGTACATCATTCATATGATCTGCAGATAGCCGTGAAGTTGATACATATTTGAGAATTAATAGTTGGCTAGTCTACTTACCAATTGGAAATAAGAGTTGGTCTGCTGTAATACATCTTGGTATCAGACATGGTGACTGAGTTTGAAGACCGGACCGTTATTCACCAATAAAACCTCCACTGAACTGAATGAAGCCTTTTGCACTCAGGATTCGCACCTAGCAAAATGAAGAGGCTTCCAAATTCCGTTCCAATTACTGTGACGCCATAGAACTGGACCGTCAAAGCAAAGATTGGAATGTGAGTAACATTCCATAGCAGTAAACTGTTCGATCGATGTAAGAGTGTAGGTGTATGAAATTAACTCATGAATTAATTACTGTGGACTATGGAAACATTGTAGCTGGTGTGGTGTTTCAATTTTTACAAATGTTGCTACAACGTTACCATGGTGAAACCTGTTTTACACATGCGCACTTTGACTTGCCAAGTGTGTTCATTTTTAATGACCCGGATGAAATTGAGATAATTCGTTGACGTCATCAGTGCACAAAAATGGCAGAGTCGGAGAACGAGGTGGAGGTGTTGGTCCAGAGAGTTGTAAAAGATATCAATAACGCCTTCAAGAGAAACCCCAATATGTACGTATATCCACTTTATCGAAGATAATGACTACGATTAGCTAGCTACAATATAACATCAAAGGAATCATTGCATGGTGCGCTAACAAGCTATATCATTACATTAGCTAGCTGCATTATTATTCTAGCTAGAAGCTAACTAACGTTAGCCATCACAGATTGTTGGTCAGCTAGCTAGCAGGATAAAAGGCTAGCCAGGGCAGCATAGGCTTGCAAAAATAGCAAGGTAGATAGCTAGTGTCTTTGCTTACATTGAGCCACAAATCGCAGAGGAAATATATTTGACTTTGCTGCGGAATTTGTTTGCAACTTAGGTAGTTAGCTATCTACAGTAGCTATTCATTAGCCAAGTAACGTTAGCAGAAAGCGCTTGTTTTCACCATATACAAGTCAGCCGAATAATGTTGGAAGAGTCACACATTCCTCGGCTTGCGACTCTCACATGCCATGTCATAGCAGGTTAGTTAGTCAGGGTTTCCCAAACTCAGTCCTGGGATTACTTGGGAACAGATTTCCAGACTCTAAATCATTTTTCGTGGTGTTTTTACAGTCTATGTCCAACAATGAAAAAAATAAAATATACAGTACCAGTCAAAAGTTTGGACACACCTACTCATTCAAGGGTTTTTCTTTATTATTACTATTTTCTACATTGTAGAATAATAGTGAAGATATCAAAACTATGAAATAACACATGGAATCATGTAGTAACCCAAAAAAAGTGTTAAACAAATCAAAATATATTTTATATTTTATATTCTTCAAAGTAGCCACCCTTTGCTTTGATGACAGCTTTGCACATGCTTGGCATTCTCTCAACCAGCATCACCTGGAATGCTTTTCCAACAGTCTTGAAGGAGTATACTCACATATACTGAGCACTTGTTGGCTGCTTTTCCTTCATTCTGCGGTCCAACTCATTCCAAACCATCTCAATTGGGTTGTGGTCGGGTGGATCATTGTCCTGTTGAAAAATAAATGATAGTCCCACTAAGCGCAAACCAGATGGGATGGCGTATCGCTGCAGAATGCTGTGGTAGCCATGCTGGTTAAAGGTGCCTTGAATTCCAAATAAATCACAGACAGTGTCACCAGCAAAGCACCATCACACCACCACCTCCATGCTTCACAGTGGGAACCACACATGCGAAGGTCATCCGTTCACCTACTCTGCGTCTCACAAAGACACAGCGGTTGGAACCAAAAATCTCATCAAATTTCCACCGGTCTAATGTCCATTGCTCGCGTTTCACCAAAGCAAGTCTCTTCTTCTTATTGGTGTCCTTTTAGTAGTGGTTTCTTTGCAGCAATTAGACCATGAAGGCCTGATTCACGCAGTCTCCCCTGAACAGTTGATGTTGAGATGTGTCTGTTACTTGATCTCTGTGAAGCATTTATTTGGGCTGCAATTTCTGAGGCTGGTAACTTTAATGAACTTATCCTCTGCAGCAGAGGTAACAATGTCTTCCTTTCCTGTGGCGGTCCTCATGAGAGCCAGTTTCATCATAGCGCTTGATGGTTTTTGCGACTGCACTTGAAGAAACTTTCAAAGTCCGGATTGACTGACCTTCATGTCTTAAAGTAATGACGGACTGTTGTTTCTCTTTGCTTATTTGAGCTGTTCTTGCCATAATATGGACTTGGTCTTTTACCAAATAGGGCTATCTTCTGTATACCCCCCTACCTTGTCACAACACAACTGATTGGCTCAAACGCATTAAGAAGGAAATAAATTCCTCAAATTAACTTTTAACAAGGCACACCTGTGAATTGAAATGGATTCCAGGTGACTACCTCATGAAACTGGTTGAGAGAATGCCAAGAGTGCGCAAAGGGTGGCTACTTTGAAGAATCTCAAATATAACATATCTTTTGATTTGTTTAACACTTTTTTGGTTACTACGTGATTCCATATGTGTTAGTTCATAGTTTTGATGTCTTCACTATTATTCTACAATGTTGAAAATAGTAAAAATAAATAAAAACCCTTGAATGAGTAGGTGTTTCCAAACTTCTGACTGGTACTATATATATATATACTTTTTATTGTTTTTGCTCAGACAACTTGGGGGCCAAATAAAATTACCAGCTGGCCGCCAGTTGGGGAACTCTGATGTAGAGTGTATAATGCAGAGTGTAGAATGCAGAATAGAACTGGAATGTAACAAGCTTCTGTGTAGAAGCGTCCTTGACTGAGTGTTCTAAATTAGAACTGGCCTACATTCTGTAACTCATTTAAGAACAGGGTGTGAATGCTTTAACTTTGATGTTGAACATTCCAGATCTTTTCTCTTTCATTTGCATCTCCTTGAGTTTTGACAGCCAGCTCAGAGCTCATTATAACGAGCCTATACAAATATTTCAAAGAAAGATATAAAATACTGCTGCTGTACACGGCACAACGGAAAGATAACTTTTCATTTGATGCACATATCAGTTATTTTATCCAGACCTTGGCTGTGACCCCACTGAATTCAATTCAAGGGGCTTTATTGGCATGGGAAACATACTTTTACATTGCCAAAGCAAGTGTAATAGATAATAAACCAAAGTGAAATAAACAATAAAAATGAACAGTAAACATTACACAAAAGTTCCAAAAGATTGAAGACATTTCAAATGTCATTATGTCTATATACAGTGTTGTAACGATCTGCAAATAGTTAAACTACAAAAGGGAAAATAAATAAATATGGGTTGTATTTACAATGGTGTTTGTTCTTCACTGGTTGCCCTTTTCTTGTGGCAACAGGTCACAAATCTTGCTGCTGTGATGGCACACTGTGGTATTTCACCCAATAGATATGGGAGTCTATCCAAATTTGATTTGTTTTTAAATTCTTTGTGGATCTGTGTAATCTGAGGGAAATATGTGTCTCTAATATGGTCATACATTTGGCAGGAGGATAGGAAGTGCTGCTCAGTTTCCACCTCATTTTGTGGGCAGTGTGCACATAGCCTGTCTTCTCTTGAGCCAGGTCTGCCACTCTCCAAGAGTGTCTCAGGGAGAGTTGGGATATGCAGAAAACACATTTCCAATTCACACATGCTTATTAATACACACTTGTACATGAAATAGGACAAATATCAGCAAGTACCTTAGCACCCACCAAATAATTGTTATAATTTATTATTATCAAAATTAGAACATTGTCAGACCATGCCTGAACTTGTCTGATTGATTAACCTACATTTCTACTTTATAAGGTAAAGTTAAGAGGCAAATAACAAACATCTAAGCTTGATTTGTAGTGTCAGTGTGTATAATGTCGCATAGGCTTCTCCATCCCTCCGGTGTTATTGTAAGTGACCTGTGCAATGCTTTGAGAATGGCTGTGTGTGTGTTTGCTAACACTGACCTGACTCATGCTGATGCATACTTAGACTACACACACACACACACACCCTCAGTTAACATCCCACCCTTCTCCTGTGTCCCCCTCAGCATGTGCCAGAGCTGGGCTGTGTTCAGCATAACAACATTGTGGAACATTCCTCTCTAGCACATAGAATTAGGAATCACTTAAGTTCTATTTGTGACGTTTTGCGTACTATACATGACCCTACTGCGAAAGGGACTTGTGCCGCAGTTTAAGCCAAACCTGTTCTGCTGTGTGCTCACGGCGTAGACTCTCTGGAGATGCATGTGTGCAAACTAGGTCTCTACAAGGCTTGTCCCCCGTCCAGACCAGTGTTATGTTGGGCATCTGAAAGAGGCTTGTCCCCCGTCCAGACCAGTGTTATGTTGGGCATCTGAAAGAGGCTTGTCCCCCGTCCAGACCAGTGATATGTTGGGCATCTGAAAGAGGCTTGTCCCCCGTCCAGACCAGTGTTATGTTGGGCATCTGAAAGAGGCTTGTCCCCCGTCCAGACCAGTGATATGTTGGGCATCTGAAAGAGGCTTGTCCCCCGTCCAGACCAGTGTTATGTTGGGCATCTGAAAGAGGCTTGTCCCCCGTCCAGACCAGTGATATGTTGGGCATCTAAAAGAGGCTTGTCCCCCGTCCAGACCAGTGATATGTTGGGCATCTGAAAGAGGCTTGTCCCCCGTCCAGACCAGTGTTATGTCGGGCATCTAAAAGCTCCTTCAACTAGAGACCTGTTTGAGCTAGATACAACCCTACCCCAGACAGTGAATAAAGCCTGTCCATTAGACTGGGGTGGAGGTTGTTGCTCCTTATTGCTGTGTGTGCTGGTCAAAATGTTTTTACTGTGCGTGTGAGTGAGCACATGCATGTGTGTTTTAAAGTAGCAGGCATAAAAAGACGCCTGAGCAGAGTCCCCACAACAGTTTTTCAGGGGAAACGGAAGGTAAGTTGAAATACTGTATCCCTGAAAACTGGAAACATCCGATTTCTGCCGATCCTGCGGAGAGTGGAGTGTTTATGTCCTTGTAGTGTTAGAGCAATGAGCATGCAGGTTTTTACACTCTCTCCCTCCCTCCCTCCCTCCCTCCCTCCCTCCCTCCCTCCCTCCCTCTCTCCCTCTCTCCCTCCCCCCTCCCTCTCCCAGTGATGAGATAGGTCTGATCCCGTGTCCAGAGGTCAGGTATAACCGCAGCCCCATCATGCTGGTAGAGAACAAGCTGGGGGTGGAGAGCTGGTGTGTCAACTTCCTGCTCCCCTACGTCCACAACAAGCTAGTGCTCTACAGGCAGCGCAAACAGTGGCTGGACAGGGAAGGTAAGAAGGAGAATACTTTATTGTCCAGTTTCCTAACAGTCCACAGAAATGTATTTTTGCTTTTAATCCAACCCCCCTCCGAGAGAGACACACACACACACACATTTCCCCCGAGGGGGTTGGAAGCACAGGTCCGCCATGATGCAGCTTTACCCTCTGGAACAGTTCAAGGTTAAGTGTCTTGCTCAAGGGCACAACGGCAGGAGATGGCATCAACACATTTTCATACCTGCTGCTTTTAGGACAGGGAATGTAACACCTTCTGTACAGCTGCTGGCTTTGGGACTCGCTGTAGATGGGAAGGGTTACTGTGCGCTGTAGATGGGAAGGGTTACTGTACGCTGTAGATAGGAAGGGTTACTGTGCTCTGTAGATAGGAAGGGTTACTGTACTCTGTAGATGGGAAGGGTTACTGTGCGCTGTAGATGGGAAGGGTTACTGTGCTCTGTAGATGGGAAGGGTTACTGTGCTCTGTAGATGGGAAGGGTTACTGTGCTCTGTAGATAGGAAGGGTTACTGTGCGCTGTAGATGGGAAGGGTTACTGTGCGCTGTAGATGGGAAGGGTTACTGTGCGCTGTAGATGGGAAGGGTTACTGTGCGCTGTAGATAGGAAGGGTTACTGTGCGCTGTAGATGGGAAGGGTTACTGTGCTCTGTAGATAGGAAGGGTTACTGTGCGCTGTAGATGGGAAGGGTTACTGTGCTCTGTAGATAGGAAGGGTTACTGTGCTCTGTAGATGGGAAGGGTTACTGTGCGCTGTAGATAGGAAGGGTTACTGTGCGCTGTAGATAGGAAGGGTTACTGTGCGCTGTAGATAGGAAGGGTTACTGTGCGCTGTAGATGGGAAGGGTTACTGTGCGCTGTAGATGGGAAGGGTTACTGTGCGCTGTAGATGGGAAGGGTTACTGTACTCTGTAGATGGGAAGGGTTACTGTGCGCTGTAGATAGGAAGGGTTACTGTGCGCTGTAGATGGGAAGGGTTACTGTGCGCTGTAGATGGGAAGGGTTACTGTGCGCTGTAGATAGGAAGGGTTACTGTGCGCTGTAGATAGGAAGGGTTACTGTGCGCTGTAGATAGGAAGGGTTACTGTGCGCTGTAGATAGGAAGGGTTACTGTGCGCTGTAGATGGGAAGGGTTACTGTGCGCTGTAGATGGGAAGGGTTACTGTACTCTGTAGATGGGAAGGGTTACTGTGCGCTGTAGATGGGAAGGGTTACTGTACTCTGTAGATAGGAAGGGTTACTGTACTCTGTAGATAGGAAGGGTTACTGTGCGCTGTAGATAGGAAGGGTTACTGTGCGCTGTAGATGGGAAGGGTTACTGTACTCTGTAGATGGGAAGGGTTACTGTGCGCTGTAGATAGGAAGGGTTACTGTGCGCTGTAGATGGGAAGGGTTACTGTGCGCTGTAGATGGGAAGGGTTACTGTGCGCTGTAGATGGGAAGGGTTACTGTGCGCTGTAGATGGGAAGGGTTACTGTACTCTGTAGGAAGGGTTACTGTGCGCTGTAGATGGGAAGGGTTACTGTGCGCTGTAGATGGGAAGGGTTACTGTGCGCTGTAGATGGGAAGGGTTACTGTGCGCTGTAGATAGGAAGGGTTACTGTGCGCTGTAGATAGGAAGGGTTACTGTGCGCTGTAGATGGGAAGGGTTACTGTGCGCTGTAGATGGGAAGGGTTACTGTACTCTGTAGATAGGAAGGGTTACTGTGCGCTGTAGATGGGAAGGGTTACTGTACTCTGTAGATAGGAAGGGTTACTGTGCGCTCTAGATGGGAAGGGTTACTGTGCGCTGTAGATAGGAAGGGTTACTGTGCTCTGTAGATGGGAAGGGTTACTGTGCGCTCTAGATGGGAAGGGTTACTGTGCGCTGTAGATGGGAAGGGTTACTGTGCGCTCTAGATGGGAAGGGTTACTGTGCGCTCTAGATGGGAAGGGTTACTGTGCGCTCTAGATGGGAAGGGTTACTGTGCGCTCTAGATGGGAAGGGTTACTGTGCGCTCTAGATGGGAAGGGTTACTGTGCGCTCTAGATGGGAAGGGTTACTGTGCGCTCTAGATGGGAAGGGTTACTGTGCGCTGTAGATGGGAAGGGTTACTGTGCGCTGTAGATGGGAAGGGTTACTGTGCGCTCTAGATGGGAAGGGTTACTGTGCGCTCTAGATGGGAAGGGTTACTGTGCGCTCTAGATGGGAAGGGTTACTGTGCGCTGTAGATGGGAAGGGTTACTGTGCGCTGTAGATAGGAAGGGTTACTGTGCGCTGTAGATAGGAAGGGTTACTGTGCGCTGTAGATAGGAAGGGTTACTGTGCGCTCTAGATGGGAAGGGTTACTGTGCGCTCTAGATGGGAAGGGTTACTGTGCGCTCTAGATGGGAAGGGTTACTGTGCGCTCTAGATGGGAAGGGTTACTGTGCGCTCTAGATGGGAAGGGTTACTGTGCGCTCTAGATGGGAAGGGTTACTGTGCGCTGTAGATGGGAAGGGTTACTGTGCGCTCTAGATGGGAAGGGTTACTGTGCGCTCTAGATGGGAAGGGTTACTGTGCGCTCTAGATGGGAAGGGTTACTGTGCGCTGTAGATGGGAAGGGTTACTGTGCGCTGTAGATAGGAAGGGTTACTGTGCGCTGTAGATAGGAAGGGTTACTGTGCGCTGTAGATAGGAAGGGTTACTGTGCGCTGTAGATGGGAAGGGTTACTGTGCGCTGTAGATGGGAAGGGTTACTGTGCGCTGTAGATGGGAAGGGTTACTGTGCGCTGTAGATAGGAAGGGTTACTGTACTCTGAAGGGCTATGCCTAAAACATTGGTTTCTAGAGAAAGGATGAAGTTGTGGTCTAAGTCATATACATTAACTTTTGGGGAGGTGGCAAAATCCTGTCGTTATCATTTTGGACTGAAATAATTTATTGTACCAAACAAAATGGGCATTTATAGATGGCTTTACTTGTTTTTTAAATAATCAGTTGATATATTCTGACCTGTCTCTGTCTCTCCCTCTTCCAGCTCTGGTAGACATCACCTGCACTCTGCTGCTGCTCAACCCAGACTTCACCACTGCTTGGAATGTCAGGTAAGAACTCCGGCTCTGGGTTGTGTAAAGGCTATGATGTGTATATGTTGTGGCCACATTGAACACACAAGAAAAAGCCCTCTAAATAGACCCACTCCATCCTCTCACTCCCCATTGGCTATACCAGGGGTGGGCAACATACGGGAGGTTTGAGTAAAAATTGGGTTTTTTTTGGGGGGGGGGGATTATTATTTTGGGGTAAACACTCCAGGCCTCTCTTCAACATGTAAAACTAGATAGAAAGTATGTAGAAATTATAATGGACTTATACGTTTTGAAATAACTGCCAAGACGACTCCTAAGGGTCAGTACGCCCTTCCCCCTCTGAGGGGCCAAAATGGATCTCTCTGTTAAAGTATCCAGAGGACTGACTATTGTGACAAAATAATACTATATATCCATGTCTGGTTTCTATCTGAAACTTGTCCTCTGATGCTATCTATATGGATGTATGATCTCTGTGGTAACTTGTGTCTGGACAGGGTGAATTCTGAATTACTATATGCAAAAAAGGTTTTATGATCCTCTCAGGAATTATGTCTTATTTCACAGTGGTCTCATCCCCCCGCACAAGCCTTTAGATGCTGGAGCTATCATATCTTGGGCAGCTATAGTCTGGATTAGTTTCTGCCTGATTGAGTTTAGATCAATCTGCTCAACTCAAGAGTATCGTGTAAATCATTCATTGACGTAAACAAGTCCACAAAAATGTATGCACGCATGACTGTAAGTCGCTTTGGATAAAAGCGTCTGCTAAATGGCATATTAATATTAATAATTAATTAAATTAATTAATTAAACAGGAGACTTGGTGAAAAATCAAGTTGAGTGATCTGATCTATAGTCGTACTACAGTCAGAATCTGACAAGGCAATGCATGGTACTGACCCAGATATGGCCCATCGTTATCATCAGAGACTAGCAGCGGCCTCTCTCTTCCCTGCTTTAGGTTTCTGGTTGCCAAATGGCACCCTATTCCCTATATAGTGTACTACTTTTGTAGGGAACAGGATGCCATTTGGGACTCAGCCTCTCTCGACCCAGCCTCTCTCGACCCAGCCTCTCGACCCAGCCTCTCTCGACCCAGCCCAGCTCTGTTGGTTATTAGGGTTCTGTATGAGATCCAGTCACTGTGTCCTGCTGGCCTGTGACCTGCTTCTCTCTCTCTGCTGCTCTTTCATAGAAATATGGGCCCTGTGTAGCTCAGTTGGTAGAGCATGGCGCTTGCAACGCCAGAGTTGTGGGTTCGATTCCCACGGGTGGCCAGTATGAAAAAAATAAAAAATAAATAAAAGTACGTCGCTCTGGATAAGAGCTTCTGCTAAATGACTAAAATGTTAATGATGTCACAGTAGACTTCCTTTGACCAGACTAGCCTGGCCTCGATGTTTGACTTGGTAGTTGATTCTTGTTTCAGGCAGTTATCCTCATCAGTGAGTTCGAGTTCATAAGTGCAGTTCATTTATATCAAGGGGATGCGAGACGTGAAGCAGCTGTTTTAAAATCCAGCTGTTTGTACCCTATTACACGTGATACCTTCAACTTGTGCTTACAGTTTTGGCCAGGAGATGGAGCTAAATATCATATTTTAACCATATAAATTTTAATTTAATATGCCATTTAGCAGACGCTTTTATCCAAAGCGACTTACAGTCATGCGTGCATACATTTTTGTGTATGGGTGGTCCCGGGGATCAAACCCACTACCTTGGCGTTACAAGCGCCGTGCTCTACCAGCTGAGCTACAGAGGACCACAGAGGACCACATATGCGCTACAGAGGTTTAACATATATAATGGCAGTGTTATTCAACCTTCCTGGAGAGCTTTTGTTCGAACTCGGCACTAACACACCCCATTCAGCTAATCACTAGTCATCAATGTGTTTTAGTGCTGGGTTGGCATATAAACCTGCACACACACCCTGTGTTGGTCTCCAGGACTTGGATTGAAGAACATTACAGGGAGGTATTTTAAGGGTTTGTGACTCTGGGCCGGTTTCCTGGACACAGACTAAACCTAGTCCTGGACTAAAAAGCAGGCTCAATGGAGAATATCAACAGAGAATGGTTTTTAGTCGAGGCTTAATCTGTGTCTGGGAATCCGTCCCTGTGTGTGTTGGTGTCTCCAAACCTGTTGTTCTGTTGATGACATTTTCTTTAACACATTGCCCTGACTCCCAACACCGTCTACTGCCCTGAACCAATCAGCTCAGCTTAGTCTTCCCCCTGAGTGCAGAGTGGACCAACACCGTTAAGACACAGGTCCTCCCTTCAAAGACAACACCCTGGTCAAATCATTCTGTCATACCAAATGCCGTATCCAACTGTCAAGGTCACGACCTAACCTGTGCCTGTTGAATTGGATTAAACCAAGGCCTTCTTCCCCAAACAGAGAATATAACCTCAGGCAGCAGCGTTGCCATGGTGTATTTAGTCTGTGAGTTTTTGTTTTTTTGACTAGACTCTTTTTCTGTCATCGAGCTCCTAACCCTCTTTGAGGCGTGTATGTGAGAGAAAGAGAATTGATCAGTTATTTTGGAAAGTTATTTTGTGGAGTGTTTCTTAAAACAAACACAAGTATGCAAATAGCATACACAAAACTACAATGCAGTAACAAAATATTCACATCAGGAGCATTGAGATAGTCATTGAATAGTTCCTCTGTCTGTTCTGCTCTGGCAGGAAGGAACTGCTGCAATGTGGAGCACTGAGTCCAGAGAGAGACCTGTACCTGGGAAAACTGGCCCTCACCAAGTTCCCCAAGAGCCCTGAGACATGGATACACAGGTAGGACTGGTCGTGGGGGGGGGTTCACGTTAGTTTTTAAATATTAAACTGTAACTGTTAGGGATTGGATGGAAAAGGCGATACAGTTACATATCGGGATGGTATTTCTGACGATATGTCGTATCGTTTTGACGATATCGCAATATTAGTTTTGCGCTAGTTGGTTGTAACTGCACCAAAACAAAGCTATTTGTTTTCAGCTTACGGTGAGCAATATGTTTGGAACATCGAATCGCATTAAAATCACAGTATCAAATAGCAATACATATAGAGTCGTAGAATCGCAATACATAATTATCGTGATATGGAATCCTGAGGTCCCTGGCAATTCCCAGCCCTAGCAACTGTGACGATTTTTACGATGCACGTCTCGTCGCCAGTGGACCAAAATACACTATATATTCAAAAGTATGTGGACACCCCTTCAAATTAGTGGATTTGGCTATTTCAGCCACACCCGTTGCTGACAGGTGTATAAAATCGAGCACACAGCCATGCAATCTCCATAGACAAACATTGGCAGTAGAATGGCCTTACTGAAGAGCTCAGTGGCTTTCAATGTGGCACCGTCATAGGATGCCTCCGTTACAAGAAGTCAGTTCGTCAGATTTGTGCCCTGCTAGAGCTGCCCCGGTCAACTGTAAGTGCTGTTATTGTGAAGTGAAAACGTCTAGGGGCAACAACGGCTCAGCCGCAAAGCGGTAGGCCACACAATCTCACCGAACGGGACCGCCGAGTGCTGAAGCCCATATCACGTAAAAATCACCTGTCCTTGATTGCAACACTCACTACCGAGTTCCAAACTGCCTCTGGAAGCAACGTCAGCACAATAACTGTTCGTCGGGAGCTCATGAAATGGGTTTCCATGGCCAAGCAGCCGCACACAAGCCTAAGATCACCATGCACAATGCCAAGTGTCGGCTGGAGTGGTGTAAAGCTCGCCGCCATTGGACTGTGGAGCAGTGGAAACGCGTTCTCTGGAGTGATGAATCACGCTTCACCATCTGGCAGTCCGATGGACGAATCTGGTTTTGGCGGATGCCAGGAGAACGCTACCTGCCCCAATGCATAGTGCCAACTGTAAAGTTTGGTGGAGGAGGAATAATGGTCTGGGGCTGTTTTTCATGGTTCGGGCTAGGCTCCTTAGTTCCAGTGATGAGAAATCTTATCGCTACAGCATACAATGGCATTGTAGATGATGCTGTGCTCCCGACTTTGTGGCATCAGTTTGGGGAAGGCCCTTTCCTGTTTCAGCATGGCAATGTCCCCGTGTGTCTACATACTTTTGACTTTTGGTAATGTAGTGTACTTTAGTGCCTCTAAACTGATAGCATTTATAGGTTCCACTGTAAATATTCTCACTCACTCACGCACATAAATATAAAGAAAAACCTTTGAATGAATAGGTGTGTCCAAACTTTTGACTGATACTGTGTGTGTATGTATATATATATATATATATATACACACAGTGGGGAGAACAAGTATTTGATACTTTGCAGGTTTTCCTACTTACAAAGCATGTAGAGGTCTGTACTTTTTATCATAGGTACACTTCAACTGTGAGAGACGGAATCTAAAACAAAAATCCAGAAAATAACATTGGATGATTTTTAAGTAATTAATTTGCATTTTATTGCATGACATAAGTATTTGATCACCTACCAAACAGTAAGAATTCCAGCTCTCACAGACCTGTTAGTTTTTCTTTAAGAAGCCCTCCTCTTCTCCACTCATTACCTGTATTAACTGCACCTGTTTGAACTCATTACCGGTATAAAAGAAACCTGTCCACACACTCAATCAAACAGACTCCAACCTCTCCACAATGGCCAAGACCAGAGAGCTGTGTAAGGACATCAGGGATAAAATTGTAGACCTGCACAAGGCTGGGATGGGCTACAGGACAAAAGGCAAGCAGCTTGGTGAGAAGGCAACAACTGTTGGCGCAATTATTAGAAAATGGAAGAAGTTCAAGATGACGGTCAATCACCCTCGGCCTGGGGCTCCATGCAAGATCTCACCTCGTGGGGCATCAATGATCATGAGGAAGGTGAGGGATCATCCCAGAACTACACGGCAGGACCTGGTCAATGACCTGAAGAGAGCTGGGACCACAGTCTCAAAACATTTACATTTACGTCATTTAGCAGACGCTCTTATCCTGGGACCACAGTCTCAAAGAAAACCATTAGTAACACACTACGCCGTCATGGATTAAAATCCTGCAGCGCACGCAAGGTCCCCCTGCTCAAGCCAGCACATGTCCAGGCCCGTCTGGAGTTTGCCAATGACCATCTGGATGATCCAGAGGAGGAATGGGAGAAGGTCATGTGGTCTGATGAGACAAAAAGCTTTTTGGTCTAAACTCCACTCGCCGTGTTTGGAGGAAGAAGGATGAGTACAACACCAAGAACACCATCCCAACCGTGAAGCATGGAGGTGGAAACATCATTCTTTGGGGATGCTTTTCTGCAAAGGGGACAGGACGACTGCACCGTATTGAGGGGAGGATGGATTGGAGGGAGCTGAAAGTCTGTATTGCCCAGCAACAGCCCTGAAACCTGAAGGATCTGGAGAAGGTCTGTATGGAGTAGTGAGCCAAAATCCCTGCTGCAGTGTGTGCAAACCTGGTCAAGACCTACAGGAAACGTATGATCTCTGTAATTGCAAACAAAGGTTTCTGTACAAAATATTAAGTTCTGCTTTTCTGATGTATCAAATACTTATGTCATGCAATAAAATGCAAATGAATTACTTAAAAATCATACAATGTGATTTTCTGGATTTTTACAGACCTACATGCTTTGTAAGTAGGAAAACCTGCAAAATCGGCAGTGTATCAAATACTTGTTCTCCCCACTGTATATACACACAAACACACTCTTGCACTGTACTCGACACACACACATACTACACTGACACTCCAACACATGCATACACACACACACCCTATATTGCATATTGACGCCACGCACACTCACGCACACTCACGCACACTCACACATACACTCTTTCACCCTCTTCGCACGATGCTACTATTCTGTTTATCTATCCTGATTGGCTAGTCACTTTTACTGCTACCTACATGTACATATTACCTCGTACCCGTTGTTTTTATTTTGTGCCAATTTTCGTACTTTTTAACTCTGCATTGTTGGGAATGGGCTCGTAAGTGGGAGAGGGAGGGATGGGTGATGGAGAGAAAGAGGGTGGAGAAAAACTGAGGATAAGAAAGAGCGAGAGAAACAGGTAGGCACAGAAAGAGGGTGAGAGCGATGAGTTAAGAGATTTATTTTGAGAGACAGAGTGGACCAGGTCAGCCTACTTCCCACCGTTTACCAGCGAGCGGGAGCAAGGTTTTAACCTCACTCCCTGCCGGGAGGCCGTATAATCATATCCCATCAGATAGACACCCTGCCTGCCCCAAGGGAGCCTGGGAGATTAGTAGGGTCACGTGGTCATCACTGCCCTGGCCTGGGTTTCATTCAGATTATTGGAGGGGGAGGAAGGGAGAGAGGGGGAGGAAGGGAGAGAGGAGGAGAAAGGGAGAGAGGGGGAGAGAGAGGAAGAGAGAGAGAGGGAAGAGAGAGAGAGAGGGGAGGGAAGAGAGAGGGGGAGGGAGGGAAGAGAGAGGGAGGGAGGTAAAGGAGGGAGAGAGAGGGCGGGAGAGGGATGGAGAGGGTGAAAGATGAAGGGTGAGAAGAAAAGAGAGGGAAGGATGGAGGTTGAAGGAGAAGTAGAGATATTACCCCCTAACATCTGTGCCATGCAAGGTCATGGCATGGCTGTTTTTGTGTGGGAATTGTGCTGCCTGCTAGCGAGGGGAGAGGAGGTTCCGGATGGGGATTCCAGCAGCAGTGTGTTTACACCTCTAGCTCAGTGGGATTCCATGTCGGGATCTGTAGTGGGGTCGCCCAAAAAACTCAAACTAAAAGTTGTATGGGACAATATACAATTTTTTTTTTTTTTAAGATAATTAGAAAAATACAACTTATCGAGTAAATGTATTTATTGGTTTCTTTTCATTTTGATAAGAGATGGAAATCTATTGAATTGAAGGTTATTTGTTGATCAAATTAAAATGTACAATTTTTAAGGTTGTCGTTAGATTTGGGGTGGGGTCGCGAGAATGTTTATTTGCCAAAGAAATGGGGTCCTCAGAAATTCTTGAGGGGAAAAAAATTGGGTCCCCGCTGAAAAAGTTTGAATACCACTGATCTAGCCGTAGCATGTGAACAGAACAGGGATTATTATGTCATAGTAATGGAGGACGAACACATAGGTTTCATCCCAAATTGCATCCTATTCCCTATATAGTGCACTACTTTTGACAGGCTAAAGTAGTGCGCTATATAGGGAATAGGGTGCCATTTGGGACATATCCATGACCACGGTGAATGGTGGTTCCTACTTGACCATATATGGTGTTTACAGGACATGATCTGATATGACCCCAAATAGGGCTGTCCCCCGACAAAAAATATAAAGTAATCTGTTCTTTCAACTAATCAATTGGTCGAAATCTTCAAACGTATATTTTTCCATATATAGACACACCCGATGTCTTTTTAATAGAATCAACTATATATGCAATGAGCTTGTCTGATGCTTTAAGCGGACTGTTTGATGAAATAAGACACATATTACTCGAGGGGTCCAAAGATCAAGATAACCATCCTCCTCCCGTTCCTCCCGGCCTCCCGAGTGGCACAGTGGTCTAAGGCACTGTATCGCAGTGCTAGCTGTGCCACTAGAGATCCTGGTTTGAATCCAGGCTCTGTCGTAGCCGGCCGCGACCGGGAGAACCATGGGGCGGCGCACAATTGGCCCAGCGTCGTCCAGGGTAGGGGAGGGAAGGGCCGGCAGGGATGTAGCTCAGTTGGTAGAGCATGGCGTTTGCAACGCCAGGGTTGTGGGTTCGATTCCCACGGGGGGCCAGTATGAAAAATTAAAAATAAATAATGTATGCACTCACTAACTGTAAGTCGCTCTGGATAAGATCGTCTGCTAAATGATTAAAATGTAAGATTGTAAAATGTTCCTACTGGCTTTCGCAGATTCTGCCTTTACTTGCAGTTGCCGGTACATGAGGAGTCGCCAATTTATCTTACCAGTTCTACCGATCTGTGTACCAGTTATGGTTTTCATATGCACATTTTGGTATCTCAAAATCATTGTCATGTGGTTTAATTGAAATTCTATCCAAATCTAAATGAAAATGATACAAACCTAAAAAGTAACTTCTATTGCCATGCCAACTATGTAAAATTAGCCCATAAAGCCAACAAATAAAAACATTGCAGCCTGCAGGTAGAAAATATCCAGACAAAAATAAATATCCTATGAAGCGCATTGGTTACGCAAGGTCTGTCTGCAACGAACTTGAAACATTGTATCAACTATTAACTTGGGTCCAGTTGCAACATTGTGTAAAATATTCTGGGCCCTCAGTGTAGGCTATTTTGCGCAAGGAATAAGAAGTAATCAGGTAGGCCTATTTAATGAGGTTTCCACTTTATCAGAGCATGACATTTTTCCCTTTCAGGTTGAGTGGCTATCGAACGGGGCTGGAAATATTTTTCAAATACATTGAGAAACTATGGTCAATCTCAATGGATGTAAAAACAGACTTTGTTTACTTGGTGTTTTGAGGTGAAGAAAATGTTTCTTTGAGAAGCTCCACAGGTCATTAATGGTGGTGAGTTAAGACAATCAGAAATACTATCAGATCCCCAAATTTGATACGCCTACATTTGCGCGCAGGCCAGTTAGCCTATAGGCCTACTTCTATGCGTAATAAGGAGCGGATCCTTACTCAACATTGACAGGAGCGCTCCAAACAAAAGACAATGACTAAATTGACAACTTGTATATGGAATGACATTTTTACATTTTAGACATTTAGCAGACTTACAGTTAGTAAACCAAAACTTGTTTCTCACAAGTGTAGCATAGGTTGTGCACTCTGCAAACAGTGTCCACTCCGACAATGAGAACGGTAAGACTGGAATAATATATTGAATGCATTAACAGAAATTATCGTAACCAATGATAGGAATGAAATTATAGGAATTAACGGTAAATGTACTACTGGTGATGCATGTAATGGGGGAATTGATAAGACCCTAACAGTCAAACGCAAACAATTCACACAATGAAGTTATGAAACAATGAACGTGCTGGAGAGAGAGGTGCATTGTGCATCTTAGCCACACTCCCCTTCTTCTTGGACTGTGCCATCCCCGTGGCCTCCACAATGGTTTAGTCCACTGAGATGGGCACGAATAAGACAGGTGTCTCGTGTGCCATTAAAAAACAGTCAAAAGTTTGGACACACCTACTCATTCTAGGGTTCTTCTTTATTTTTATTTCATCAAAACTATGAAATGACACATGGAATCATGTAGTAACCAAAAAAAGTGTTAAACAAATCAAAATATATTTTATATTTGAGTTTCTTTAAATGAGCCACCCTTTGCCTTGATGACGGCTTTGCACACTCTTGGCATTCTCTCAACCAGCTTCATGAGGAATACTTTTCCATCAGTCTTGAAGGAGTTCCCACATATGCTGACCACTTGTTGGCGGCTTTTCCTTCACTCTGTGGTCCAACTCATCCCAAACCATCACAATTGGGTTGAGGTCGGGTGATTGTGGAGGCCAGGTCATCTGATGCAGCACTCCATCACACTCCTTCTTGGTCAAATAGCCCTTACACAGCCTGGAAGTGTGTTGGGTCATTGTCCTGTTGAAAAACAAATGATAGTCCCACTAAGCCCAAACCAGATGGGATGGCGTATCGCTGCAGAATGCTGTGGTAGCCATGCTGGTTAAGTATGCCTTGAATTCTAAATAAATCAGACAGTGTCACCAGCAAAGCACCCCCACACCATAACACCACCACCTCCATGCTTTACGGTGGGAAATACACATGCGGAGATCATCCGTTCACCCACACCGCGTCTCACAAAGACACAGCGGTTGGAACCAAAAATCTCAAAATTGGACTCCAGACCAAAGGACAAATTTCCACCGGACTAATGTCCATTGCTCGTGTTCCTTGGCCCAAGCAAGTCTCTTCTTCTTATTGGTGTCCTTTAGTAGAGGTTTCTTTGCACTTGAAGAAACTTTCAAAGTTCTTGAAATGTTCTGTATTGACTGACCTTCATGTCTTAAAGTAATGATGGACTGTCGTTTCTCTTTGCTTATTTGAGCTGTTCTTGCCATAATATGGATTTGGTCTTTTACCAAATAGGGCTATCTTCTGTATACCACCCCTACCTTGTCACAACACAACTGATTGCCTCATACGCATTAAGAAGGAAAGAAATTCCACAAATAGACTTTTAGGCACACCTGTTAATTGAAATGCATTCCAGGTGACTACCTCATAAAGCTGTTTGAGAGAATGCCAAGAGTGTGCAAAGCTGTCATCAAAGCAAAGGGTGGCTATTTGAAGAATCTCAAATATAAATTTTATTTTGATTTGTTTAACACTTTTTTGGTTACTACATGATTCCATATGTGTTATTTCAGAGTTTTGATGTCTTCACTATTATTCTATAATGTAGAAAATAGTTTTAAAAAATAAAGAAAAACCCTTGAATGAGTAGGTGTTCTAAAACTTTTGACCGGTTGTGTGTGTGTGTGTGTGTGTGTGTGTGTGTGTGTATACACACACACACACACACCGTGCATTCGGAAAGTATTCAGACCCCTTGACCTTTCCACATTAAGTTACAGCCTTTTTCTTTTAGTTTTCTACACACAATACCCCATAATGACAAAGCAAAAACCAACAGCCTATGACCAAACAATCGACGAGTCGAGTAATTGGGGTCAGCCCTAACCCCATATGACCCCCCCATCTGACCAGCAAAGGGTTTAGCAGCCTGAGAAGACTTTGGTTGCCACGGGAGTTTATATTTCACTGAAGAAGCTGTCTTGTATTGATGTTATCCATGTCGTTTTTGTGTCCAAGCTCTGTTGTTGAACCAGATGGTTAGGTTGTGGTTGGTTCTGGGTGTAGGGCTGTTGTTTTGGGAGCCAGCCGAGGGTGTTTGAAGTGCGTGTGGTGCGTGTCTCTAACATGTCCCCCGTGTTTCCAGGCGCTGGATACTACAGCAGGTGTTACGGGAGTGTTCTCCCCCCGTGCCGGACAGGAAGGAGCAGGGGGACGGTGATCGGCGTGACGCAGCAGATCGGATGCGTCTGAGTGAGCACCTCCACAGGGTCCTACACGACGAGATGAAGGTGTGTGCCGACGCCGCCGGCCGTTACCCTAGCAACTACAATGCCTGGTCGCACCGTATTTGGGTCCTGCAGAACATGGCCCCGGGCAACCTCAAGGTAGGAGTAGGACGAGATGGGCTCTACATCTGTCTCTTTCTCTCTTTCTCTCTGTCTCTCTGTCTCTCTGTCTCTCTGTCTCTCTGTCTCTCTGTCTCTCTGTCTCTCTGTCTCTCTGTCTCTCTGTCTCTCTGTCTCTCTGTCTCTCTGTCTCTCTGTCTCTCTGTCTCTCTGTCTCTCTGTCTCTCTGTCTCTGCCTCTCTCTCTGCCTCTCTCTCTCTGCCTCTCTCTCTCTCTCTCTCTCTCTCTCTCTCTCTGCCTCTCTCTCTCTCTCTCTCTCTGCCTCTCTCTCTCTCTCTCTCTCTGCCTCTCTCTCTCTCTCTGCCTCTCTCTCTCTCTCTCTCTCTCTCTCTCTCTCTGCTCTCTCTCTCTCTGCCTCTCTCTCTCTCTCTCTCTCTCTCTGCTCTCTCTCTCTCTCTCTCTCTCTGCCTCTCTCTCTCTCTCTCTGCCTCTCTCTCTCTCTCTCTCTCTCTCTCTCTGCTCTCTCTCTCTCTCTCTCTGCCTCTCTCTCTCTCTCTCTCTGCCTCTCTCTCTCTCTCTCTGCCTCTCTCTCTCTCTCTCTCTCTCTCTCTGCCTCTCTCTCTCTCTCTCTCTCTGCCTCTCTCTCTCTCTCTCTCTCTCTCTGCCTCTCTCTCTGCCTCTCTCTCTCTCTCTCTCTCTCTCTCTCTCTGCCTCTCTCTCTCTCTCTGCCTCTCTCTCTCTCTCTCTCTGCCTCTCTCCTCTCTCTCTCTCTCTCTGCCTCTCTCTCTCTCTCTGCCTCTCTCTCTCTCTCTCTGCCTCTCTCTCTCTCTCTCTCTGCCTCTCTCTCTCTCTCTCTGCCTCTCTCTCTCTCTCTCTGCCTCTCTCTCTCTCTCTCTGCCTCTCTCTCTCTCTCTCTCTCTGCCTCTCTCTCTGCCTCTCTCTCTCTCTCTCTCTCTCGCTCTCTCTGCCTCTCTCTCTCTCTCTGCTCTCTCTCTCTCTCTCTGCCTCTCTCTCTCTCTCTCTCTTCCCTCTCTCTCTCTCTCTCTGCCTCTCTCTCTCTCTCTCTCTCTGCCTCTCTCTCTCTCTCTCTCTGCCTCTCTCTCTCTCTCTCTGCCTCTCTCTCTCTCTCTCTCTCTCTCTCTCTGCCTCTCTCTCTCTCTCTCTCTGCCTCTCTCTCTCTCTCTCTCTCTCTCTCTCTGCCTCTCTCTCTCTCTCTCTCTCTCTCTCTCTCTCTCTCTCTGCCTCTCTCTCTCTGCCTCTCTCTCTCTCTCTCTGCCTCTCGCTCTCTCTCTGCCTCTCTCTCTGCCTCTCTCTCTCTCTGCCTCTCTCTCTCTGTCTCTGCCTCTCTCTCTCTCTGCCTCTCTCTCTCTGTCTCTGCCTCTCTCTCTCTCTGCCTCTCTCTCTCTCTCTCTCTCTCTCTCTCTGCCTCTTAAATATAGCCTATGTTAATTGTACATGGTCTGTGTTAAAACAAAAGCTCTTTCAATGTAACCTCTCTGTGTTCTAGTCAGGCAGGCAGCTAGCAGGTCTTCTACTGCCAGGAAGGTCGGGAATCCTGACCGACCGGCCACTCTGTGTCAGTCAGGAGTGTTTATAGTGTCTCCAGCCTCTCTGCCTCACGCCTCATCTCTCTGGCCTGTCACTGTGCTTTTTCACCATGAGGATAGGACCTTTCTGGTCCATTGAACTGATCTGGGGACAGCCAAGCCCCAAGGACTGAGCCCTAGGGATTTAAAGGTGTATGGAGAGTTTTTTGTTGTTGTGGATCCCAGTCTTGTTTTTAAGCCACAGTGGCATTCCCAGGATATGGAGTGATGCTATGGTAGGACCAGGGATATAGAGCTATGGTTGGACCAGGGATATAGAGCTATGGTTGGATTAGGGATATAGAGCTATGGTTGGACCAGGGATATAGAGCTATGGTAGGACCAGGGATATAGAGCTATGGTAGGACCAGGGATATAGAGCTATGGTAGGACCAGGGATATAGAGCTATGGTAGGACCAGGGATATAGAGCTATGGTAGGACCAGGGATATAGAGCTATGGTAGGACCAGGGATATAGAGCTATGGTTGGACCAGGGATATAGAGCTATGGTTGGACCAGGGATATAGAGCTATGGTAGGACCAGGGATATAGAGCTATGGTTGGACCAGGGATATAGAGCTATGGTAGGACCAGGGATATAGAGCTATGGTAGAACCAGGGATATAGAGCTATGGTAGGACCAGGGATATAGAGCTATGGTAGGACTAGGGATATAGAGCTATGGTAGGACCAGGGATATAGAGCTATGGTTGGACCAGGGATATAGAGCTATGGTAGGACCAGGGATATAGAGCTATGGTTGGACCAGGGATATAGAGCTATGGTTGGACCAGGGATATAGAGCTATGGTAGGACCAGGGATATAGAGCTATGGTAGGACCAGGGATATAGAGCTATGGTAGGACCAGGGATATAGAGCTATGGTAGGACCAGGGATATAGAGCTATGGTAGGACCAGGGATATAGAGCTAATGGCCTGGTACTCAGGACTATATTGTCCCTCTAACCAGTCTGACATCAAGGCAAATGCAATTGAAAATCACATCAAACACAGTATCTGCTTTTAAACTCACCTCACTGCGATGATCAATTTGAAGAAAGAAGTTCAACAGCAGGTTGAAACTGAGTGGAAAACATGGTCGTTGTGGATGTTGTTTCAAAGCTTAACACAATGAAATGGACAGCACTTTTTCAAAACAACCATACGCATCTAGAGCTTATGTATGTATATATATATATATATTTTTTGTCATTTAGCAGACGCTCTTATCCAGATCGACTTACAGTTAGTGAGTGCATACACAACCTTTTTTTTTTTTTTTTCATACCCCTGTGGGATGTGCATAGGCTTATGGGCCCAAGCCTGGAAAAACCTGAATTAAAATGATGATTTTGCTGTTTTACAATACATAGCCTACCGCATATTACGCACTGGCAGAAAAACATAAAACAAAACTGATTTAAGATGTCTTTGGTACATAATTGGTCTAGCCTATACTCCAAAATTAAACACATTTGAGTAATCACCTTTGAGGGTGGACTGTATTATTATACATACTGGATGGAGTGGTAAGCTTATGATATACTCAAATTTCTATCCAGGAATCTGGGAGAGAATGTATAGGCCTAGTAGAGGCTGTTGGTTAATTGATTGTGCAGGGTGGCTTACAGTTAGCCTACAGTTATAGTGAATTTGTATTTGATTTTGAATAGCCTAGTCATAGGGATTTAAAAAAAAAAAAAATCATAATTAATTGAGTGACACTTTACCTTTTTAGCTATACAGAATATCTCATCACCGTGCGTTCCCATCTCCTCCTCTCTCTCCTTTATTCCTTTCTCGAGTGTGCAGCTGGGCTGTCAACAGTTTAGTGAAATATGTTTAGTTGCGAAAACGTTATTATCGATGTTCCCGAACAGATTTCACTTGGTTTCCCAAAATTAAGCACTGGGTAGCTGCAGGAACAGGGTTGGAGAGCCCATGGCATACGGAGTTTGGGTGGAATATCACCTGTCGCGCAGCGAGAGCGTGCTCCTGAAACAGTGGTTGATGTGTGGAGTGAAATAAGTGCTCTTATAAGCCCAGACGTTTCTATATGCAGTCCCGTGTGTAAGCAGACTTTTGATGGTTCCCACTAAAAAGAGGAGAATCCCAGCATTTCTCAGCTGCTCATATTTAGCACATGCTTCGCTATTAAACCGAATTAGCCTACCCGGCATCATCGAAAATGAACTGGCTGGAAAGTGGCCTCCATGTGCTATTCTATTACATACGGATGACGTCTTTTTCCCCTGATCCTGTCCATTTGATAATGGGCCATTCTAAATCAAAAACTGATTTTACATATTAGTAAAGACAAGATTACATTGAGAATAGTCTGATAGGTGAAAATGTGATCATTTGATAAGAGAACAGCTTTGCAGCCTGAGGCAAGGAGCAGATGGGCAAGCTTTTTTTTTTCAACTTTCTGAAATCATCAGTCGCCTGTAGTCGCATCATGCAGCCCATATATGTTTTGATTTCTAAGATGTTCCAAGGTTTGTATCATTCACAACTAAAGTTGCCAAATAACTCTAAATCTAGCATATAGGATCTGTTTCAAATGATCACTTTTACTTTCAACATAGCCACTTTATATGTGCACTAGGTCCGGAATGGCAAAAATATCCTTTCTATTTTATTCAGTTATATTCTTCTTACTATAAAATCATATAATATAAAATAATAGCACAGGACTTAAAAGCATATCTTGTCAGCTAAATGAACAAGCCTACGGCATGGCGCGTAGCCAGATAACAACATACAGTAGGCAAACTCATATTCTGTTCTTCTGAAATTGATTTATTGTGATATTGGATATTAAATCGATTTTTAGACTTTTATTTTTATTTATTGTCGATGTTCCAAAGGTGCGCATCAGCGGCTTGTATGAGTGGAGACCTGGAGATGCTAAACATGTTTATGTTAATTTCACGGTCAGTTTTATGCATTACAATAACTGGCTGACAAAATGTAATGACCGCCACGGCCCTAACCACGCCCTTCTCCGATGCTGGTTACAAAGCGGTACTTATTTAAATTAGGTAAGAGAATATCATGTTACCATTGATGTATTAAAATGAGAGAGTTAGGGTGATGTCACCCTATCTCCTTAATAATCCTACCTCCTGATCCAAGTGTTTTGATATGGTGGACCAGTAACTAAATGATTAAACTTTATCAATATAGAAGCAACAGTAATTTTTCATAATTTGGTCATCATACTTTGATCTGGTTTCATCCAAATATCATCAAATGTAATCTTTAATTTCCTTCTCTTTTCTGTGAAGTTGCTATTGTATTCTGCTCCAGTATAATGCTGTGCCCTCCGCTTATAAAAACCTCCCATGTGAATGAAACTGTGAATGAAATCGCCCATGATGATGAACTTACCATGAGATGAATGGTTATGCATATGGTTAATGCTGTGCTGTAAGACCTCATTTTTCCTCCTTCCAGGTCCTCCATGACGAGCTCTCCTCTATGCGTCAGTGGGTCTCCATGCACGTGTCGGACCACAGTGGCTTCCACTACCGCCAGTTCCTGCTCAAGGCCCTGGTCAGGGAGCTCAGCCAGTCCCTGTCCTCCTCCTCTCCCCAGCACTACCATCCTCAGCCCAGCTCTAACCCTAGCCACAGCCCCCACACAGCCAACCCCCACCACCAGGCCAACGGAGAGGCCACAGCAGCAGCCCCCTGCCCCTCTCCCCCCTCCCCAGAGGACCTGGCTTCGGTGCCGGCAGTGCCCCAGCTCTTCCACCAGGAGGTGGAACTATGTACTGACCTCATCAAGTCCTTCCCCGGACACGAGACACTCTGGTGTCACAGGTACGAGTCTACAGGACAATATCACCACAGACAAAAAGGGAAACCCAGACACGTCACGGGTATAAATCTGAAGCATGCGTTTAGAACTTCGACTCACCACCAAATATGGTCCAGTGGCGGGAAGTGGGAGAAGATGGAGCTAGATAAAACTTGGCCGGCATTCTGCACATTTTGTAATCAATCAAACATTTGATCTCAATACCATTTTCTGTTCCCAAAACTATAATCTGTTACGAAAAGTATTGCATTTTTTAGAAGGAGTGCAAGGGTGAATTGAGTTATTGCACACACACACACACACACATCAGAGTAGGCGTTCCCTAATGGAAATGTGCAAATAAATGCTAAAACACGCCAATAGGATCTCGCTAGCTCGTGCATGGCTGTGCCCACCTCCTTGCTTGTTCTACGAACTATTTAATTTGCTTCCATTGGAAACTACGCCAGTGATAAATCTTGGGTTAGTTATAAGTGTCTTTTGATATTACGGTCACTCAACCTGGGACTACAATGTTAGCCAACCACAGAACACATTTTATATTGACACGCTCTGGCATCACAGGCAGGAGCATACAGGAACTCCACGTCGCTTTATCTAGGGTGTAGCCTAACTCCAGCCTTAGTCATAGACACTGTCTCACTACCTTCAATATTGGTGGCAAATGCTTTATTATGCCAATCATGTTTATTCTCAGTTAGACCATGACAATGTTCTCAGGAGTGGATGTGATGTGATGGGATGTGTTGGTGGGCCGTTATCATGACATTGATGTTGTTTTGCTGTGGAACATTATTTATTCTTCTAGAGGGGAAGAACAGTGAGGGAGAACGGAGCGAGAAGAGAGGGAGAGATTAAGACGAGAGAGCAAGGGAGAGGGATAACAGAGAGAGAGGGGGAGAGAAGGAGAATATATGTTTTGCCCCTGGGCTGAAGACCTGCTGCACAGTAGAAAGTGTTTATACCTGACCAGCTTTGTTGTGATAGGGAGAAGTGAGGGGTGCCATGGCAACAGTGTTCATATCCTTGTTGATTGTGCGAGACTGATATATACCTCTTAGGTTTTAAATATATATATATTTTTTTTTTTACATCACAGCAGTTGTACTACACCTCAAATACTTTATTAAAAAGGATATTGTTTTTTAGCTTACATAGTTTTGTATCTTTTCTCTTTTCCCCCTTAAAAACAGTGTTTTTTTTTTAGCTTCACATTCCCTACAGATAAATAATAAATCACCTACAAGGCTTTGCAGTGTAGCCTACTGTATCACATGAACATGATTCTAGTCCAATGCTCATGCGGTATTTCATAACCACTATCTTCTCAAGGCGACTCGTCTTCTATCTGTGGCACAACTGGAGGAGGGACCACGACCACCACAACGGCCAGGGCTTTGACAGCGAGTCTCCCCAGCCGAACCACACCGACACTGGGCTGAGCAGCCACCCTCACACAGCCTGCCCTGGAGGTGTGCGTCTAGACAGGGTGCAGCGCAGGAACGGACAGGCTCGGCAGGGTCAGGATGCCATGGAGGTGGACGTGGTGGATGTCGGTGTCCCGGACCCCCGCGACACCAAGCGTCTGAAGAGGGGTCCCCCTGGCCCCTGTCCCCCTGCTCTGCCCTCAGAGCACAGCTTCGTAGCCAGTGTCCTGGACGGCTGCCGCTCCCCCGAGCAGGGACGCTTCGCCCTCGCATACAGGAAGTGGCTGGACTCTGTGATTGGTCAGTGAGATATAGACTGACTCGGTCATTGGTCAGTGAGAGGAAACACTTCCTGTTCCATTAGGGCGAGAACTGCTAAAAACTGTCCCTAGATCAGCGTCTAGTGGCTGGTCAATTCATGCTATTCTTCAAGACTCGGGAAGGGGGCTGGGGGTCTCTGATAGGTCAAGTTATTTGTGGCCCCTCCCACCCTCCTGGAAATGGCTGGACTCTGATTCATCTGCAGAGCTTTGTCTGAGCCAATCCCCCTTCAGAATGGAAATCTGAGAAGGGCTCTGCTCTGGCAGAGTATGGCTCCTTGGCCTGTGTGTCGGTTAGCAGCCTTATTTCAGGTCTCTCTCAATGTTAGGGACCTAGAACAACCATTCTGTCAGTCGTTTTAGTTTTTTCACTTATGAGATTCATTCATCATGTGACCTTCATCATTCCTTTTGTCTTCCACCAACTGTAGCAGAATAGCCTATGTGAAGCTGCCATGGTTATAGGTTATCCATCAGTCATCTTGTCGGTATCTAGTCAGTTCTGCAGAATTAAACTACTGACCACTGTGAGATGAGCAGTGCAGCAAATTATTAATTGTCAGCATACAAAAACAAAGAACGAAAAACTAGCCATAGTGCCCTGGTCAAAAGTAGTGCACTATATAGGGAATAGGGTGACATTTGGGACCAAAAGTAGTGCACTATATAGGGAATAGGGTGCCATTAGTCTGTTTTGTTTCTCCCTCTTAGTGGTACTTACTCTTTAGTGATACCTGGGATTGTATTCACAAAGTGTTATACACTGCTCAAAAAAATAAAGGGAACACTTAAACAACACATCCTAGATCTGAATGAATGAAATAATCTTATTAAATACTTTTTTCTTTACATAGTTGAATGTGCTGACAACAAAATCACACAAAAATTATCAATGGAAATCAAATTTATCAACCCATGGAGGTCTGGATTTGGAGTCACCCTCAAAATTAAAGTGGAAAACCACACTACAGGCTGATCCAACTTTGATGTAATGTCCTTAAAACAAGTCAAAATGAGGCTCAGTAGTGTGTGTGGCCGCCACGTGCCTGTATGACCTCCCTACAACGCCTGGGCATGCTCCTGATGAGGTGGCGGATGGTCTCCTGAGGGATCTCCTCCCAGACCTGGACTAAAGCATCCGCCAACTCCTGGACAGTCTGTGGTGCAATGTGGCGTTGGTGGATGGAGCGAGACATGATGTCCCAGATGTGCTCAATTGGATTCAGGTCTGGGGAACGGGCGGGCCAGTCCATAACATCAATGCCTTCCTCTTGCAGGAACTGCTGACACACTCCAGCCACATGAGGTCTAGCATTGTCTTGCATTAGGAGGAACCCAGGGCCAACCGCACCAGCATATGGTCTCACAAGGGGTCTGAGGATCTCATCTCGGTACCTAATGGCAGTCAGGCTACCTCTGGCGAGCACATGGAGGGCTGTGCGGCCCCCTAAAGAAATGCCACCCCACACCATGACTGACCCACCGCCAAACCAGTCATGCTGGAGGATGTTGTAGGCAGCAGAACGTTCTCCACTGCGTCTCCAGATGCTGTCACGTCTGTCACGTGCTCAGTGTGAACCTGCTTTCATCTGTGAAGAGCACAGGGCGCCAGTGGCGAATTTGCCAATCTTGGTGTTCTCTGGCAAATGCCAAACGTCCTGCACAGTGTTGGGCTGTAAGAACAACCCCCAGCTGTGGACGTCGGGCCCTCATACCACCCTCATGGAGTCTGTTTCTGACCGTTTGAGCAGACACATGCACATTTGTGGCCTGCTGGAGGTCATTTTGCAGGGCTCTGGCAGTGCTCCTCCTGCTCCTCCTTGCACAAAGGCGGAGGTAGCGGTCCTGCTGCTGGGTTGTTGCCCTCCTACGGCCTCCTCCACGTCTCCTGATGTACTGGCCTGTCTCCTGGTAGCGCCTCCATGCTCTGGACACTACGCTGACAGACACAGCAAACCTTCTTGCCACAGCTCGCACTGATGTGCTATCCTGGATGAGCTGCACTACCTGAGCCACGTGTGTGGGTTGTAGACCCTGTCTCATGCTACCACTAGAGTGAAAGCACCGCCAGCATTCAAAAGTGACCAAAACATCAGCCAGGAAGCATAGGAATTGAGATGTGGTCAGTAGTCACCACCTGCATAACCACTTCTTTATTGGGGGTGTCTTGCTAATTGCCTATAATTTCCACCTGTTGTCTATTCCATTTGCACAACAGCATGTGAAATGTATTGTCAATCAGTGTTGCTTCCTAAGTGGACAGTTTGATTTCACAGAAGTGTGATTGACTTGGAGTTACATTGTGTTGTTTAAGTGTTCCCTTTATTTTTTTGAGCAGTGTATTACAAGTACTTATATAGGATCAGTTTGGCCCTTTCGATCATAATGGTTACTATTACAGTGGGGGAAAAAAGTATTTAGTCAGCCACCAATTGTGCAAGTTCTCCCACTTAAAAAGATGAGAGAGGCCTGTAATTTTCATCATAGGTACCCGTCAACTATGACAGACAAATTGAGAATTGTATTTTCCTGAAAATCACATTGTAGGATTTTTTATGAATTTATTTGCAAATTGTGGTGGAAAATAAGTATTTGGTCACCTACAAACAAGCAAGATTGCTGGCTTTCACAGACCTGTAACTTCTTCTTTAGGAGGCTCCTCTGTCCTCCAAACAGGTGCCATTAATACAGGTAACGAGTGGAGGACAGAGGAGCCTCTTAAAGAAGTTGTTACAGGTCTGTGAGAGCCAGAAATCTTGCTTGTTTGTAGGTGACCAAATACTTATTTTCCACCACAATTTGCAAATAAATTCATAAAAAATCCTACAATGTGATTTTCAGGAAAATACAATTCTCAATTTGTCTGTCATAGTTGACGGGTACCTATGATGAAAATTACAGGCCTCTCTCATCTTTTTAAGTGGGAGAACTTGCACAATTGGTGGCTGACTAAATACTTTTTTTCCCCACTGTACATGGTCAGCCCAGCCAGTCAATCTCCCCTCGAAAAAAGCGTCTAGACAATATTTCCCAATGCTTCTAGCCTAGCGTTTGGTACAGCGGGGTAATAGCTGAGTCTTGCTGTGTGACTATCCGACCTGTGGAAGGTTGCTGGATCGAATCCCCGAGCTGACAAGGTAAAAATCTGTCGTTGTGCCCCTGAGCAAGGAGGTTAACCCACTGTTCCCTGGGCGCTGACGACGTGGATGTCGATTAAGGCAGCCCCACCGCACCTCTGATTCAGAGGGGTTGGGTTAAATGCGGAAGACACATTTCAGTTGAATGCATTGTTGTTCAACTGACTAGGTATCCCCCTTTTCCTTCCCTTTCCCAACATGTTGTTGTTCATTTTGTTGTGATCTCCACAGTGCATATGAACGTGACGAGACTGACAGCTTCTCTGATCCAGGCGAATTCATTTATCAGGATCATTATAATGAATATATCCAAAGAATTGGCAATAGAAACGAAGTTAAAACAAATGAAAATGCACATAGTTTGTTGTCATTTCAGCTGCTTGATGTCATTGTGTATTAGCTTTAGTTGGCTAGCTAGCAAAGGAGAAGTAACGTTAGCCTAGCTATCCCATAAATATCTTATTGACTCGACAATCAGCTGGTTGTTGCCTATTTATAAAGTATTTATTAAATCATTATTTATTGAAGTTCTCGTCTCTTGTCATCACTGAACCTCTGCTAGCTAGCTACATGCCAATGATTTGTTTAGCATAGCAAAGTGGAATGAATAGAATGAATGACTGGGTCAAAACATAATAGAGTTTATGACCAGCCTGTTTGCACTGGTGGATTTACCATTAGGCAGAAGAGGTAATTGCCTCAGGACTCATGAGCTGGGCATAAAATAAAATAAACACTTTAAATTTAAATAATTTCTCAGCTTGAGGCCCCCCAATGCTCCGCTCGAGGCATTATTTATATATATATATATATACAGTGAGGGAAAAAAGTATTTGATCCCCTGCTGATTTTGTAAGTTTGCCCACTGACAAAGAAATGATCAGTCTATAATTTTAATGGTAGGTTTATTTGAACAGTGAGAGACAGAATAACAACAACAAAATCCAGAAAAATGCATGTCAAAAATGTTATAAATTGATTTGCATTTTAAAGAGGGAAATAAGTATTTGACCCCCTCTCAATCAGAAAGATTTCTGGCTCCCATGTGTCTTTTATACAGGTAACGAGCTGAGATTAGGAGCACACTCTTAATGGGAGTGCTCCTAATCTCAGTTTGTTACCTGTATAAAAGACACCTGTCCACAGAAGCAATCAATCAATCAGATTCCAAACTCTCCACCATGGCCAAGACCAAAGAGCTCTCCAAGAATGTCAGGGACAAGATTGTAGACCTACACAAGGCTGGAATGGGCTACAAGACCATCGCCAAGCAGCTTGGTGAGAAGGTGACAACAGTTGGTGCGATTATTCGCAAATGGAAGAAACACAAAAGACCTGTCAATCTCCCTCGGCCTGGGGCTCCATGCAAGATCTCCCATCGTGGAGTTGCAATGATCATGAGAACGGTGAGGAATCAGCCCAGAACTACACGGGAGGATCTTGTCAATGATCTCAAGGCAGCTGGGACCATAGTCACCAAGAAAACAATTGGTAACACACTACGCCGTGTTGTGGTCAGATGAGACCAAAATGGAGCTCTTTGGCATCAACTTAACTCGCTGTGTTTGGAGGAGGAGGAATGCTGCGTATGACCCCAAGAACACCATCCCCACCGTCAAACATGGAGGTGGAAACATGATGCTTTGGGGGTGTTTTTCTGTTAAGGGGACAGGACAACTTTACTGCATCAAAGGGACGATGGACGGCGCCATGTACTGTCAAATCTTGGGTGAGAACCTCCTTCCCTCAGCCAGGGCATTGAAAATGGGTCGTGGATGGGTATTCCAGCATGACAATGACCCAAAACACACGGCCAAGGCAACAAAGGAGTGGCTCAAGAAGAAGCACATTAAGGTCCTGGAGTGGCCTAGCCAGTCTCCAGACCTTAATCCCATAGAAAATCTGTGGAGGGAGCTGAAGATTCGAGTTGCCAAACGTCAGGCTCGAAACCTTAATGACTTGGAGAAGATCTGCAAAGAGGAGTGGGACAAAATCCCTCCTGAGATGTGTGCAAACCTGGTGGCCAAATACAAGAAACGTCTGACCTCTGATTGCCAACAAGGGTTTTGCCACCAAGTACTAAGTCATGTTTTGCAGAGGGGTCAAATACTTATTTCCCTAATTAAAATGCAAATCAATTTATAACATTTTTGACATGTGTTTTTCTGGATTTTTTTGTTGTTATTCTGTCTCTCACTGTTCAAATAAACCTACCATTCAAATTATAGACTGATCATGTCTTTGTCAGTGGGCAAACGTACAAAATCAGCAGGGGATCAAATACTGTGTCACTAGAGATCCTGGTTCGAATCCAGGCTCTGTCGTAGCCGGCCGCGACCGGGAGACCCATGGGGCGGCGCACAATTGGCCCAGCGTCGTCCAGGGTAGGGGAGGGAATGGCCGGCAGGGGATGTAGCTCAGTTGGTAGAGCATGGCGTTTGCAACGCCAGGGTTGTGGGTTCGATAAAATAATGTATGTGCTAACTGTAAGTCGCTCTGGATAAGAGCGTCTGCTAAATGACTTAAATGTAAATATATATATACACACACAGTTGAAGTAGGAAGTTTACATACACCTTAGCCAAATACATTTAAACTCAGTTTTTCACAATTCCTGACATTTAATCCTAGTACAAGTTCCCTGTCTTAGGTCAGTTAGGATCACCACTTTATTTTAAGAATGTGAAATGTCAGAATAATAGTAGAGTGATTTATTTCAGCTTTTATTTATTTCATCACATTCCCAGGGGGTCAGAAGTTTACATACACTCAATTATTATTTGGTAGCATTGCCTTTAAATTGTTTAACTTGGGTCAAACGTTTCGGGTAGCCTTACGCAAGCTTCCCACAATAAGTTGGGTGAATTTTGGCCCATTCCTTCTGACATAGCTGGTGTAACTGAGTCAGGTTTGTAGGCCTCCTTGCTCGCACACGCTTTTTCCGTTCTGCCCACACATTTTCTATAGGATTGAGGTCAGGGCTTTGTGATGGCCACTCCAATACCTTGACTTTGATGTCCTTAAGCCATTTTGCCACAACTTTGGAAATATGCTTGAAGTAATTGTCCATTTGGAAGACTCATTTGCGACCAAGCTTTAACTTCCTGACTGATGTCTTGAGATGTTGCTTCAATATATCCACATAAGTTTCCTTCCTCATGATGCCATCTATTTTGTGAAGTGCACCAGTCCCTCCTGCAGCAAAGCACCCCCACATCATGATGCTGCCACCCCCGTGCTTCACGGTTGGAATGGTGTTCTTCGGCTTGCGAGCCATCCCCTTTTTCCTCCAAACATAACGATGGTCATTATGGCCAAACAGTTCTATTTTTGTTTAATCAGATCAGTGGACATTTCTCCAAAAAGTACGATCTTTGTCCCCATGTGCAGTTGCAAACCGTAGTCTGGCTTTTTTATGGCGGTTTTGGAGCAGTGGCTTCTTTCTTGCGGAGCTGCCTTTCAGGTTATGTCGATATAGGACTCGTTTTACTGTAGATACTTTTGTACCTGTTTCCTCCAGCATCTTCACAAGGTCCTTTGCTGTTGTTCTGGGATTGATTTGCACTTTTCGCACCAAAGTACATTCATCTCTAGGAGACAGAACGCGTCTCCTTCCTGAGCGGTATGACGGCTGCGTGGTCCCATGGTGTTTATACTTGCATACTATTGTTTGTACAGATGAACGTGGTACCGTCAGGCATTTGGAAATTGCTCCCAAGGATGAACCAGACTTGAGGAGGTCTACACATTTTTTTCTGACCTCTTGGCTGATTTCTTTTGATTTTCCCATGATGTCAAGCAAAGAGGCACTGAGTTTGAAGGTAGGCCTTGAAATATATCCACAGGTACACCTCCAATTGACTGAAATGATGTAAATTAGCCTATCAGAAGCTTCTAAAGCCACGACATCATTTTTCTGGAATTTTCCAAGCTGTTTAAAGACACAGTCAACTTTGTATGTAAACTTCTGACCCACTTGAATTGTGATACAGTGAATTATACAGTGAGTGAAAAAAGTATTTGATCCCCTGCTGATTTTGGACGTTTGCCCACTGACAAAGAAATTATCAGTCTAATTTTAATGGTAGATTTATTTGAACCGTGAGAGACAGAATAACAACGAAAACATCCAGAAAAATGCATGTCAAAAATGTTATAAATTGATTTGCATTTTAATGAGGGAAATAAGTATTTGATCCCTCTGCAAAACATGACTTAGTACTTGGTGGCAAAACCCTTGTTGGCAATCACAGAGGTCAGACGTTTCTTGTAGTTAGCCACCAGGTTTGCACACATCTCAGGAGGGATTTTGTCCCACTCCTCTTTGCAGATCTTCAAATACTTTTTTCCCTCACTGTACTTCCTTTTGATAATTTTTTTTACTTTTTCCATGTATGAATCTGTTATCCAATGTGTTTCTATGGGCTAATAGCAGGAAGGCCAAATTAAATGTTTTATCAAATAATTTGGATATATTTTTTTAAACCTACAGGGGTCCTATAATTCGAAATCAAATAGCTAAATGATCTTTGGTATGACAATGTTAAAACAATTCCATATGTTAGCTTAGTAGAAAACCAGCCCGGGCTCTTAGACTCTCTAAGGGGATACGATGCACATTTCTTTAGTAAAAAGACAGATGTCAAGCGTCGGCTAGAGTGGTGTATAGCTCGCCCCAAACGCCTTCTCTGGCAGGCCCAACGTATAATGCCAAATGTAAAGTTTGGTGAAAGAGGAATAATGGTCATGGGTTGTTTTTCATGGTTCGGGCTAGGCCCCTTAGTTCCAGTGAAGAGAAATCTTTAGGCTACAGCATACAATGACATTCTAGATTATTCTGTGCTTCCAACTTTGTGGCAACAGTTTGGGGAAGGCCCTTTCCTGTTTCAGCATGACAATGCCCCCGTGCACAAAGTGAGTTCCATACAGAAATGGTTTGTCGAGATCGGTGTGGAAGAACTTGACTGGCTTGCAAAGAGCCCTGACCTCAACCCCATTGAACACCTTTGGGATGAATTGGAACGCCGACTGCGAACCAGGCGTAATCGCCCAACATCAGTGCCCGACCTCACTAATGCTCTTGTGGCTGAATGGATCAAGTCCATTCCTTCCCAGAAGAGTGGAGGCTGTTCTAGCAGCAAAGGGGGACCAACTCCGTATTAATGCCCATGATTTTGGAATGAGATGTTCCACGAGCAGGTGTCCACATACTTTTGTTCCCAGGACGGGACTATTGTGTATTTTGATCACACCATCGCACGCTCTCTCTCGCTCTGTCTCACTCCCCTGTTTAACATTCAGCAAGCAAGAGCAAGCTGGAAACTCTCCTCGATAGGCTAGTAGTAGTAAATAATTATATTTTAGTGTAGCTTTTCCTGGGACTCGACTAAGAGGAATAGCTGTAGTAGCTGAGAGGTAGTGGAGGCCAGGTGCGTAATTGCGCAAAGAGAACCGTGAAGACAGGTGTAGCTAGCCTAAGTTATGTAGAAGCCATAATTCATTAGCTGAATATTAGGCCTAATACTGCAGTGAATAGCCTATACCCAATGAACTTACACAGTGAAATATAAATTGTT
The DNA here is from genome assembly GCF_020615455.1 of Coregonus clupeaformis. Taxonomy (NCBI): domain Eukaryota; kingdom Metazoa; phylum Chordata; class Actinopteri; order Salmoniformes; family Salmonidae; genus Coregonus; species Coregonus clupeaformis. The sequence continues at coordinate 34,149,807 of NC_059209.1, read as the reverse complement.
AATCAGATTATGGAATGACAGGTAGCCTAGGATAGCGTGCACCCCAGGCTGCGCTCCCACTCCCCTCAGGCACACAGCTCGAACATCTCCCCAATTCATTAAGCTTTTTAGGGACAAGAAAATGATCATACCTAAGCTATAACAACACAATACAATAATGTTATTTTTTCTAGTGAGTAAATAATAGTCTAGGTTGTAAACTGCAGTGAATAGCCTATGCCATTTCAATAACCGCTAAAAAGCCCTGCGTTTTGAATGCATGTTTCATAATGAAATAATAATAATAATAATCCAAATAGATCAGTAATGGATATTTTCTATACAGTTTACAAGGTCCAGAAAGGCACATTAGCAGGTCATTCATAGTGTTTATTTTGTCAGGAGGCATCAACGTTAACAGATGGCCTACCATCGGAGAATATGGCCTTCTCATGCGCTGTTAATAGTGGATCATCTCCCAAGTCGTCCTATAATTAATGTGGCCAACAATATGCGCAGTCAGTTATTCAGCCTTTTCTACTCTCTGAGCAACTAGAACCAAGAACGCTTCAGTCGAACACGTTCTTGGTTGGTTGTCAATGTTTTATCATCGGCGGGACAGGTAAGAAATTGCACAAAGTGATCCAAACGATAGCTCTAATCGTTCTCCACTCTTTTTGTAGTTATCGTTGTAGTGTGAACGCTCCTGTTCACTTGAATTAGAACGTAGATTAAAGTATATATGTATATATATACACACACAGTGCCTTCTGAAAGTATTCAGACCCCTTGACTTTTTCCACATTTTGTTAGGTTACAGCCTTATTCTAAAATGGATAAAATAGTTTTTTTTCCCTCATCAATCTGCACAAAATACCCAATAATGACAAAGCAAAAACAGACCCTTTACTCAGTACTTTGTTGAAGCACCTTTGGCAGCGATTACAGCCTCAAGTCTTCTTTGGTATGAGGGTACAAGCTTGGCACACCTGTATTTGTGGAGTTTCTCCCATTCTTCTCTGCAGATCCTCTCAAGCTCTGTCAGGTTGGATGGGGAACTTCGCTGCACAGCTATTTTCAGGTGTCTCCAGAGATGTTTGATTGGGTTCAAGTCTGGGCTCTGGCTGGGCCACTCAAGGACATTTCAGAGACTTGTCCTGAAACCACTCCTGCGTTGTCTTGGCTGTGTGCTTAGGGTCGTTGTCCTGTTGGAAGGTGAACCTTCGCCCCAGTCTGAGGTCCTGAGCTCTCTGGAGCAGGTTTTCATCAAGGATCTCTCTGTACTTTGCTCTGTTGATCTTTGCCTCAATCCTGACTAGTCTCCTAGTCCCTGCCACTGAAAACATCCCCACAGCATGATGCTACCACCACCATGCTTCACCGTAGGGATGGTGGCAGGTTTCCTCCAGATGTGATGCTTGGCATTCAGGCCAAAGAGTTCAATCTTGGTTTCATCAGACCAGAACATTTTGTTTCTCATGGTCTGAGAGTCTTTAGGTGCCTTTTGGCAAACTCCAAGCGGGCTGTCATGTGCCTTTTACTGAGGAGTGGCTTCTGTCTGGCCACTCTACCATAAAGGCCTGATTGGTGGAGTGCTGCAGAGATGGTTGTCCTTCTGGAAGGTTCTCCCATCTCCACAGAGGAACTCTAGAGCTCTGTCAGAGTGACCATCGGGTTCTTGGTCACCTCCCTGACCAAGGCCCTTCTCCTCGATTGCTCAGTTTGGCCAGGCGGCCAGCTCTAGGAAGAGTCTTGGTGGTTCCAAACTTCTTCCATTTAAGAATGATGGAGGCCACTGTGTTCTTGGGGACCTTCAATGCTGCAGACATTTTTTGGTACCCTTCCCCAGATCTGTGCCTTGACACAATCCTGTCTCTGAGATCTACGGACAATTCCTTCGACCTCATGGCTTGGTTTTTGCTCTGACATGCACTGTCAACTGTGGGACCTTATATAGACAGGTGTGTGCCTTTCCAATTCATGTCCAATCAATTGTATTTACCACAGGTGGACTCCAATCAAGTTGTAGAAACATCTCAAGGATGATCAATGGAAACAGGATGCACCTGAGCACAATTTCTAGTCTCATAGCAAAGGGTCTGAATACTTATGTAAATAAGATCTTTGTTTTATTTTTAACACATTTGCTAAAATTTCTAAAAACCTGTTTTCGCTTTGTCATTATGGGGTAATGTGTGAGGAAAAAATGCACTGTATATACGTTAAGAGATGTTTATGTTTTTGATCCATTCTGATTTTCGGTCTCAACCTATTTAGGCTACTAAAGGTAATCAAACACTAAGCTTGGCCACCTGTAATAAGTATTAGAATCAGGTTCTCGGTTACTCTATGGTTAATTATGATAAATACAGCATAACAATCTTTTGGCGGTGTTACTAGTTACATCATCTCATCGTTCATCACCGACGTCTGTTCTCTAAGCATGTCATCACAACCTCTTGTACGCAGATCATATCTACAGTATGAGCTGACACATACTCACATGGTGCGTATTTAGGTACGGTTACATTTAGAAAGAAAAGGCCCCCTGTCCTCTACCTTTTTTTGTAAATGTCATTTGCACAGTTACACAAACCCACTATGAACATGATGATATTAATAGCGGTAGAACACTTCTTCCACCCTGTATCGCCATTGACTACAGCAATGGATCAAGCTCTCATAGGGAAGCAGCTGTGTTGAACGTTCTGGAACACCCTGTGTTCTCTGTTTTAAAGGTGCTATCCGGAATATTTGCAGCCGTTTTCGTCATTACATTTCTCCAGCCCCATCCATAAGTGTATGTGGCGGGTCTACCTTTTGTCTGAGATTGTAGCTTTAAAAGGATAGTTCACCTACTTTAACGTCTCCTACACCTCCCTCTTAGATTGATCTGATTGGAGATCAGCCCCCTGAGTCACACCAGCTCATTTGTCAAAGTGGTTATTATACAGTACTGGAGTATCAGGTTAACGTTTTTCATCATGAATCTTGTTCTGGATGCAGCTCTGCATAGTGGTCACTAACTGGTGCAGCCACAAAGTCATAAGATCTGATTCTACAACGTGTTGGTCAAAACAAGCATTGTATAAGCCGTACTAAAAAACCTGTTTAGCACAGGTAAGCCTATGGTGCAAAAATTGGCATCTTTTTTTTTCTGTTCCATCTGAGAAATCCCTGCGCATCCAGTGTCCCATCAGCCCAGCCAGCCAATTCATTAACTTGATCTCCACTGTAAAAAGCATCTAGACATTATTTCCCCTTGCTTCTAGCCTAACATTTGGTTTGCCACAACAGGGGTTTGTACAAACGTTGTTGTCCGTCTCTCGACATTTGCAACATTGTTTCAATATTGAAATTCGATCTCCACTGTCCTATTGAGAATGAACATGTCAGGACGAGACTGACATCTTTTCTCATCCAGTCGAAATCATGAATTGGCATCATTTTTATGGATATATACAAAGAAATGTAAATAAAAAAAACAGGTGAAATGAAATGCAGCTACTTCGCTGTTATTCTAGCTGCACGGTTTGACCTGACTGTGTTAGCCGTAGTTGGCTAGCTAGCAAGCAAGGGATAAGCACGTTGCCAACCAGCATCGCAACGGAACATTTAGAACGAATGACTGGGTCCCGTCCATAGATATAGAGCAAAAAGACTTCACGAGTGGGTCGTGTCTCTAGCAGCCTAACCGATAGAATGAACGGACATTGTGATGAATGGGTTCATTCATATTGTTACCTGTGCGCATGTGCTAAAGCATGAGGGCAGTTGGGAACATGGCTACTTAGCATTCAGTCGCATGTCGTTGTGTTACTTGGCATTTATGTTAAAAGGTGGTAACACATTGAAAATAACCTACGGATAAAAAGTATTTTTAATATTTTAGATATAACCAAGGTCATTACATGGTCTCAGAAGTGGGATCAAGCTCATCAGGGACAAGTGTAAGTTCAAACAAAGCCAGCTTTGCTTCCTTGGGCACATCGTTGATGCAAACGGCGTCAGGCCAGACCTGGAAAAAGGTAATGGGGATTAGCAACTTCCCCCAGCCTCAGAACGTCATCGAGCTGAAGCGTTTTCTCGGGATGGTACAGTATCTGGGGAAATACATTCCGGAGCTATCCGCTGTGGGACAGCCGCTCTACGAGCTCCTCAAAACAAAGGTAGAGCGGGCCTGGGGACACACACAGCAGGCAGCATTTTTTACAGACTTAAACACTCACTAACCACCGCTCCAGTGTTTAACTCATTATGATTCCAGGAAGCCTACAGCAGTGTCAGCTGACGCCAGCAGCTACGGAGTAGGAGGTGTCCTACTTCAACAGCTTGGTGAGGACTGGAAACCAGTCGCCTACAGCAGCAGGCATCTGAGTGATGCAGAGACAAGGTACGCTCAGATAGAAAAATAGTGTTTAGCGAGCGTGTGGGCTTGCGAACGCTTTGAGAAGTACCTCTATGGACTAGATGGCTTCAGGCTGGTCACCGATCACAAACCCCTTGTGCCCCTCATTAACAGCAATCATTTGTACAATGTTCCTATCAGGTGTCAGACTGTTGAGGTTGATGCGTTACAGTGGAATCGCGGAGTACGCACCAAGACACTCGCCGTAGCTGATGCTATGTCCAGGGGTCCACTGAGAAACCACGAGGGTGCAGCAGACTCCCACAGCGACGTGACCGCGTATGTCGCATCAGTTGTAAGTAATCTACCTGCTTCCCCACAGAGAATGGAGGACATCAGACTGAACACAGAATGCGACCCACAGCTGCAGTCAGTGCTGTGGTTCATCAGATATGGGTGGCCTGTTTACTTAGAGAAAACCCCTGAATCGATAAGATACTTTTATCAGGTGAGAGGGGAACTGTCAGAGACACATGGACTAGTGATCAACGGAAACCGCGTAGTCATTCCCACATGCATGAGGAAAGAAATCCCACATGGGATTCATGATGGACACCAAGGGCTGGTTAAGTGCAGGGAGAGAGCTAAACAGTCAGTGTGGTGGCCTAAAATCTCACAGGACGTAATGACTGAGGTGCAAATGTGTGCATTTTGCAGTGAAACTAGGAGAAAAGAGCCATTAATATCTAGTGAGCTTCCCTCCAGACCATGGCAGAAATTAGCAATAGATCTGTGTGAGTACAGAAAGCAATAACTACCTAGTAGTGTCAGACTACTATTCTAGATTCCTAGAAATCCTCCACCTTCCAACCACGACCTATAGCCAAGCTCAAAGCAACCTTTGCTAGGTTCGGAGTCCCTGAGATCCTGGTTAGCGATAATGGCCCCCAGTGGGCAACTACAGAGCTAAAATAACTCCGTAAGGAGTATGACTTCATTCATGTGACAAGCAGCCCCCCACTTCCCACAGAGTAATGAACATGAGGAGAGGGCTGTACAGACAGTGAAGTGGATACTCAAACAGACAGACCCTCTGCTCGCTCTAATGACGTACAGAGCCACTCCCTCAACATCCACAGGTTTCAGCCCGGCTGAGCTACTGATGGGGTGAAGGATCAGGACAACCCTCCCTTCCTTGGAAGAGAATCTGAAACCAAACTGGCCTGACCAGGAGACGGTCTGACAGGCAGACTCTGCTGCAAAACGGAAGCAGGCGTTTTACTACACGACCGCAGGAATGGAGTCAGAAACCTTCCATCACTGAGTCCTGGGGACACAGTACTCATAAAACTTGATGGAAAAAACACTGGACGACACCAGCTTCTGTTCAAGGCCCCAGCTCCACGGTCATACCGGGTGGGAACTGCCCAAAGGGGGCCGTTCAGAAGGAACAGGCGCCATCTACAGCTAGTGCCAAGCACAACGACACCAGACCAGGTCACAGAGACCCATGACCTCTGAGGTGTCAGGGGAGACACAAACTGTTTCTCCTCACAGGGATGTGACTCTTCCACAAACGGCAATAGGAACTAATGTCACATGTTCAGGATGAGTGAGAAAGCCAGTTGAGAGACTGGACCTGTAAAACTGAAACGAAAGATCACCTCTCCTATAAAAAATAATAAAAAGATGGCTAAAAGACATTGAATGTTGTTTATTCTGTTTATGAGCATACTTGTTGGTTAGCCAAACACGGAACAGTTAAATTTAAGATGAAACTGTGGTGTTCAACGTAATAGTTATATTCGCACTGGCTATCATAAGTTGAATGCACCAATTTGTACGTCGCTCTGGATAAGAGCGTCTGCTAAATGACGTAAATGTACATTTGAGTGCATACAATTTTTTTTTTTTTTTTTTTTTTTATAATGGCCCCCCGTGGGAAACGAACCCACAACCCTGTCGTTGCAAACTCCATGCTCTACCAACTGAGCTACACGGGACCAGTTAAATGTATAATTTTGAGAAGATTAGAATTTACTTTATGGGTTATGCTCACAGTAAAGGTTGACTTGTGATTGAAAACTGTCATCTTGACAGCTACATTATGTAATAACAGTAGACAGGGTTTGGATGTAAACATACCGTTGATAAACGATTGGGGAATGTTTTATTAAAGGGGGGAGATGTGATGAATGGGTTAATTCATATTGTTACTTGTGCGCTTGCAGTTGGCATCATGACTACTTAGCATTCAGTCGCTTGTCACTTGGCATTTATGTTATTAAAGGTGGTAACACATTGAAAAGGACCTACGGATAAAAAAGTATTTTATATCTTGGATATAACCAAGGTCATTACAAACATCTTTTCTCAGCCAGTTGAAATTATGAATCAGCATCATTTTTATGGATATATATAAAGAAATGTCAATAGAAAAACAGGTCTAATGACATGAAATGCAGCTAGATCATTGTCATGCTGAAAGACCCAGCCACGTTTCATCTTCAATGCCCTTGCTGATGGAAGGAGGTTTTCACTCAAAATCTCACGATACATGGCCCCATTCATTCTTTCCTTTACACGGATCAGTCGTCCTGGTCCCTTTGCAGAAAAACAGCCCCAAAGCATGATGTTTCCACCCCCATCCTTCACAGTAGGTATGGTGTTCTTTGGATGCAACTCAGCATTCTTTGTCCTCCAAACACGACGAGTTGAGTTTTTACCAAAAAAGTTATATTTTGGTTTCATCTGACCATATGACATTCTCCCAATCCTCTTCTGGATCATCCAAATGCACTCTAGCAAACTTCAGACGGGCCTGGACATGTACTGGCTTAAGCAGGGGGACACGTCTGGCACTGCAGGATTTGAGTCCCTGGCGGCGTAGTGTGTTACTGATGGTAGGCTTTGTTACTTTGGTCCCAGCTCTCTGCAGGTCATTCACTAGGTCCCCCCGTGTGGTTCTGGGATTTTTGCTCACCGTTCTTGTGATCATTTTGACCCCACGGGGTGAGATCTTGCGTGGAGCCCCAGATCGAGGGAGATTATCAGTGGTCTTGTATGTCTTCCATTTCCTAATAATTGCTCCCACAGTTGATTTCTTCAAACCAAGCTGCTTACCTATTGCAGATTCAGTCTTCCCAGCCTGGTGCAGGTCTACAATTTTGTTTCTGGTGTCCTTTGACAGCTCTTTGGTCTTGGCCATAGTGGAGTTTGGAGTGTGACTGTTTGAGGTTGTGGACAGGTGTCTTTTATACTGATAACAAGTTCAAACAGGTGCCAATTAATACAGGTAACGAGTGGAGGACAGAGGAGCCTCTTAAAGAAGAAGTTACAGGTCTGTGAGAAACAGAAATCTTGCTTGTTTGTAGGTGACCAAATACTTATTTTCCACCATAATTTGCAAATAAATTCATTAAAAATCCTACAATGTGATTTTCTGGAGAAAAAAAATTCTCATTTTGTCTGTCATAGTTGACGTGTACCTATGATGAAATTACAGGCCTCTCTCATCTTTTTAAGTGGGAGAACTTGCACAATTGGTGGCTGACTAAATACTTTTTTCCCCCACTGTATGTTTCGAATTCTACCTTGGCGGCTAACGTTAGCTAGGCGGCGAACGTTAGCTAGGTGGCGAACGTTAGCTAGGTGGCGAACGTTAGCTAGCTGGCTAATGTTAGCTAGGCTAAGGGTTAAGGTTAAGTTTAGGAGTTAGGTTGAAGGGTTAGGGTTATGGTTAGAGGAAGGGTTAGGTAAAAGGGTTAAGGGAAGGGGAAGTAGTGGCAAAGTAGCTAAAAAGTAGTTAGTAGTTGAAAAGTAGCTAATTAGCTAAAATGCTAAAGTTGTCCGCGATGAGATTCGTACTCGCAACCTTTGGTTTGCTAGATGTTCGCATTATATGGCGAAAGCACTCTTCTTGTTTTTAGTTCAACATTTTACCTCCAAGGGCTTCCATTTAACTCTTACTACGATGATGTTCTCGGTTACCTTTTGTTGAGAAGAATTAAGACGACAATGTATAACCTAATCATTATGTAAGAGACTACTATTTATCTTACATCCAGAATGAGGAAATGTATTTGTCTGAAACGATCTAAGCTACATTTGTTTTTGTTGTTTTATTTTTAATCTGAGCTGTCCAGCTGTTCTGTCCTTGTCACCGTGTTGTGAATTAATGAATGAATGCAAGCATGGCCTTACTGTATCTACCACGTGGGTTTGTTGTATTGCATACTTACTTGCAGACATTAGAACACAAACGTTGGAATATGATAACAATTATATTCATCTATGCAGAAACATTATTTTATTACAAAGGTTCAATGAGCTTTTAAAAGATCATGTAGGTTCTGTTTTATTTATTTATTTTAATGGGGGGGGTCATTTTACTTTCTTTTTCTAGTTCATATTGTAAAATTGTCATAGGGTGGGTGTGTACTATCTTAATACCTAGCATATCATCTTTGATTCATGTTGTATTTATTTATAGAGTAATACAATTCTGTGTCCTGTCTCCACATGTTTTTGTCAGCTGCTTACCAAGCATAATAAAGCTAATTTTGGAATATAGAACTCTGTCACTACCGTAGAATGACATAGAATCCCATATATAATTCCATAGATGGTCACTACCTGTTCTTAATGATGGCACTAACTGTAAGTGGTCAGTACATGACCTCTGAGAGGTGGGCAAATGGGGAATAACCAGGTAATAGGAGGTGTAATAAATAGGGCTGTCAAATGATTAAACATTTTAAATCAAGTTAATCACAGGATTTGCTGTGATTAATTGGAAAATACGAATTTGCTCAAAGTGAGCTGTAATTTAGGATTTTAATACAAAAACATTACAAGAATATTGGCATCTTGATTTTGACTAAAGTAATGGTTAGCAAAATTAGGTACATTTGAGAAAGCACACCTGTAACCTCAATGTCAACGATTTTTTTTTTTTACATGGCATTGTAGATTTTAGCTGCATAGACAGGATGTTTTCATTGTATTTCAATGCTTTCAGACTGCTATTAATCTCCATAAAAATGTGTGCACTAAAATTACAAAAAGTTAAAGGAGTTACTATATTATTTATTATTATTACTATTTATTACAGTGCCTCTGACTAAAACTTATTTGCCATTCTATTGCCATAGAGGACCTCTTTCACTTCTGCCGATCTAGCTAAATGTTTGGACTTCACATGACAGGTTATAAATAGCAGTGGTGGACAAAGTACCTTTACCTAAAAGTAAAGATACCTTAATTGAAAATGACAAGTAAAATGAAAGTCACCCAGTAAAATACTACTTGAGTAAAAGTAATCGCAAAAATGTACTTAAGTATTAAACGGAAAGTATAAATCATTTCTAATTCCTTATATTAAAAAAAACAGAATGCACCATTTTTTTAAATGTATTTTTATTTACTGATAGCCAAGGGCACACTCCAACAATCAGACACCATTTACAAACGAAGCATATGTGTTTAGTGAGTCCGCCAGATCAGAGGCAGTAGGGATGACCATGGATGTTCTCTTGATAAGTGGGTGAATTGGACCATTTCCCCAACCTGCTAAGCATTCAAAATGTAACGACTATTTTTGGGTGTCAGGGAAAATGTATGGAGCACTATTTTCTTTAGGAATGTAGTGAAGTAATATTAAAAGTTGTCCAAAATATAAATAGTAAAGTACATAACAGATACCCCAAAAAACTACTTAAGTAGTACTTTAAAGTATTTTTACTGATGTACCCCAAAAAACTACTTAAGTAGTACTTTAAAGTATGTTTACTGATGTACTTTATACCAATGATAAATGGAATCCAATTGTTTCCCCATGACTTAGTACAGAATTTACATGGATTTAGAGCGCTTCTTCTGTAAGAAGAATGTGGTAAAATTGAACTGGCATGGATAGATTAAACTGACTAGGGATTTTCTATGTAAAGTCTAGTTGAAGACAATAGAACCCTTTCAAGGCAGCTGGAGCAGCGGGCCTGTGCTGGACACAATTCCCCCATTTAAAGACGCTTTTTGCAGGCACTGTTCGTAATCCCCTTCTGATGTCACGCCCGGTGGCTGGGAAGGAAGGGCTGAGGCAACTCGCGCAGACCACAGCACACACAGACCAACCGACAGCTGACGAGCTCAGCCGGGTAGAGCAAGAGGGAGAGGTGGGTAACGAAACGAGAGATGGTGGAATTGCATGGAATGGAACAAACCGCAAGCTTGTAGAAACACCGATATTGAAACACATGAGGTGAGATTAATTATCCTTTGATTTGCGTTGATTGCTTTTGAACGCACGGCTGCGCGTGCATGCTATATTAAGGAGACACTTTTCTATACGAGTGTTTTGCAGAACGAACTGTAGCAGAGATAGACTCTGGTCGAATGCCAATTGAGGAGGGGCCAGGGCAGCCTAGTCTGTGATCCTGCAGCTGAGTTTGTCATGGTCATGGCCAGCAGGAGATTATATTGTTCCAGATAAGAAACAGAAGAAGAGTTTTAGTTACAATGTATCAATTTAGAGGAAGGAAAACATGCCATTAAACATTTTATGCGGGGGGGATAGAATCTATTCTAGGCCCGGTCATTGGCAGGTGTTCAGAACGCATTGATCAGATTCGATCATTTTACAACAATAGAAAATCGTACATAGAACAAAATAGAATAATTGATCTATGGACGAGATTATTTTCTAACTTTCAGGAGATTAAACATGAAGTTATTGCAGAGATTATGCTTTCAGTTGCGCACCAAGTGCATTCGTTGTGATTATATTATCTCTTTATCAATAAAGATAACAGTGCCTGCATGACAGTTCGGCTATAACACGTTGGCTTTGCATCAGGTGCCATGGGATAGGCAATATCCCGTAACTTGAGGGCTGTGCCAAAACGAGTTGGCTGGCCACATTTCAGTCCTATTGATCTGGCGGGGCTCTGGTCTACTCTGGGCTGATTCATCCTGTTTGCAGACATGCAGCTTGGCTTCTGTAACAAGTGAGCATTCATTACGATGCGTTTGTCACTGGGATAATTGTTCCTGCCGCAGCTGCCTCCACCGGGACCGGGGCTCTGTCGGTGTTTTTGCTCAGTAGTGCGCTACGGTCTGTGAGCTGATGAATGGCGGCACCCGCCCGGAATACGCAAGCGCCGTAGGTGCTCCAGAGTTTGCCTTCCTGACAAATATTCTTCCCAATTGTGGCCTCGGCTTGTAGGAGGTTTCGGAGCAGGTGGAAAGGAAATAAACAAGCGACCGTATTAAGGTAAAAGTATTTTACGTCAATGTTTTGGGTTTTCGGAGTTGTCTTTTTGGGGATTCCAACTCCGAGCTCTCGGTTTGTCCGTTTCGTCCAGCGCCTCTAGTCGCAGCACACCTCTAGTCGCAGCACACCTCTGACATCCGACAGATGTTGCTGCTGCGATGCAGGTAGCAGAAAAGCGGTACCCAGCCTGTATCATACAGTATTGTCTATATCGGTATTGATTGATTGGCGAATGGGCGATCGTGCTTTGATCCTATGCAAGATATTGACAATGTGAAATATAAATATCGTAAAGAACAGACTAAACCATTAAATAATAGTTTATTGTAGGCAAAAATCTGTCTGCGTTTGTAAATTGGTGCTCATATCGTAGCGTGGGATATAGAGATGATTGCTATGAGCGTTATCTGCCATTCATGTTAGGCTGCTGTTGTTACAGTACATGTTTATGCCACAAATACTGCAGTGTTGCTAAATAAATCGTACCCCCCTTAATCCTGTAGTCTTTTGAGATGAGCTGGTATGTGTTTGTTTAGGCTATCAGCATTAAAACATAGCTTGTGATGTGCAGTCCGGGAGAGAGAGGGTATAAGACCACTAATATATCACTGCTGTAATAGGATTGAACAGAATTCTTCATCCTCCTTCCATGTTGGGCCAGTAAGCTGTGCAATTGCTTTATAGAATGTTTTTATAAAGGGTTGATCACCATGGAAATGGTCATAAACAGGCAAGGGAGATATTTAATTTAAATAGGTTTAGTCCACTGGTCAGAGAACCTGGTCCTAGAACTCTAGCTACAGGGGGTGCAGGCTTTTGTTTCAGCCCAGCACCGACTGACATTCCTGATTCAGTAAATCAAGGTCTTGGTGAGCAGTTGATTAGTTGAATCAGATGTGTTAGTGCTGGACTGGAGTAAAAGCCTGCGTTTTTACACCCTGTCGTTTTTATTTGATGTCAAAGTTGGGAAAATGAAGAGATGTGTGTGTGACCGTCATTTATTGTGACGTTTTACTTTGTGTGCATTGGATTTTTGAAAGATTTCTGTGTGTGGGTGTTAGGTGTCTCTCTCCTCTCCTCCTCTCCTCCCCAACCCTGGTTGTCTTGGCCGGCCTCTCAACATGTCAGCCATTGATTGCTTGTCCCTTCATCCCTGCACATTGGCAACCTGCAACTACAGACTGTTGCTGTGTTTTTTTAAAACAAGACATGTTGGCAGCCCAGTCAGGGAAGCCATTGCAAACACTCAAGTGCATTTGTCTTGGAAAGGAAGGAAGGGGATAGAGGTCACAGATCAGACATGTCCTTTCTCTCGGTAGAGGAGGAGGAGGAGGAGGAGGAGGAGGAGGAGGAGAGTGAAGGAGTGAGGCTGTATTTCCCTGGTGGGTTAGGCCAATCTCTGACCTTTCACTGGAGCCTGTCTGTTCCTGTTTCAGAATGAGATGTGATTGTTGGACAGCAGGCAGAATGAGATGTTATTAGTTGAACAGGAGACATAGCTATACATGGCAGCCTTCCTGCTGCGATGGAGGTAGTCAAGAGGAAGAATGCCACATGAGCTGAGAGGTATGAGTAAATGATGGGAGGAGAGAGAAGGGAGGTGGGTAGGGAGGGAGGGAATAAGTCGTTATCAGTAAAACGTCACAATACGGTGCAGAGCGTTCGATTTGGCTGCTGGGGGGGCAAGGAGACCCCCAGCTCCGCTAAAACCATTGACAACTATGTGCCCTTTTCACGAGATTAAATACATTTTATAACTATTTGGTTTTAATATCAACACCTCTTGAAGAGCATGGTCAGAACTACATACACATTTCCGATTATTCAATATTTAGTTCTATCATCAGAGTTATTAAGCAAGTAACTGCATGCTTTTCATGATCAGTAAACATCAATTGATTATGTAAATTTCAGATATGTAAGGGTAGCCTATCCATTTGGCATGTTGCTAGCTAAGCAAAACATGTGATTTAGCTTGCTTCATCAGAGACGAGGCTTTTGGAAAGAGCTTGACATTGGTAAGTCCTCGTCCTGGTAAAGTTGTCAGTCAGACTATTGTCATCACCACTATAGATGACAAGCAAATCAAACAATATTTGGATCCGGCCATCTAGTTTATCCCCTGAAAGTTAGCTCGTTAACTAGCCATATTGACGTGACCTGTAGTTAGCTTGTTAACTAGTCATATTGACGTGAACTGTTATTAGCTTGCTAGCGAATTTGACGTGGTTCATCAATCAATGTAGCCTATCATGTCTGTCCGTAGCAATCGTGATTAAACACTCTTACAATGTTGAAAAGGGGATCATGTTAGCTAGCTTCGCTAGGTGGGCCTCCGTTGGTTGGAGAAAAAAGTACATTTGGTCTACTTACCACTATGTTTAGCCAACTGTACCGTTTCTACCCGTAGCTTCCAACGGTAACATTATCAGCTAAACAGTGTATCGGTAAATGCGCGCTTCTGCTGCTTGATTGGCAGAGCTCACAAATGTTGGGAAATGAACATAAACCACTCATACGTGTCAGGTATAGTTCCCTTTTATTTTATGTCACACTCAAATATCCAATGAGTGGTGGCCAATATTGAGAGATATCGTCAGGCTACAATCACGTATCTGATATTACATCATCAGTTGATATTTATTGATCATGAAATGCATGCAATTACTTGCTGTATATATATTTTTTTGTGATCCAATTGACATTTTAGTCATTTAGCAGACGCTCTTATCCAGAGTGACTTACAGTTAGTGAGCACATACATGTTTCATACTGGGCCCTCATGGGAATATATAACTCTGATGATAGAGCTAAATGTGCACAATTGTTTTGCATGGAATCATCGGAAATGTGTAGTTCCGACTATGCTCTTCAAGGGGTGTTGATATTAAAACCAAATAGTTAACATTTATTTAACAATCCCTTGAAAAGTGCACATAGTTGTCAATGGTTTTAGCGGAGCTGCGGGTCTCCTTGCCCCCCAGCAGGCAAATCGAACGCTCTGCACCTTATTGTGACGTTTTATTGATAACGACCTATAGAGAAAAGGACAGGGAAGGATGGGTGAGGGGGTAGCGAGGTATGGGTGAGGGGGTAGCGAGGGATGGGTGAGGGGGTAGAGAGAGGTATGGGTGAGGGGGTAGAGAGGGATGGGTGAGGGGGTAGAGAGAGGTATGGGTGAGGGGGTAGAGAGAGGTATGGGTGAGGGGGTAGAGAGGGATGGGTGAGGGGGTAGAGAGGGATGGGTGAGGGGGTAGAGAGAGGTATGGGTGAGGGGGTAGAGAGAGGTATGGGTGAGGGGGTAGAGAGGGATGGGTGAGGGGGTAGAGAGAGGTATGGGTGAGGGGGTAGAGAGAGGTATGGGTGAGGGGGTAGAGAGGGATGGGTGAGGGGGTAGAGAGAGGTATGGGTGAGGGGGTAGAGAGAGGTATGGGTGAGGGGGTAGCGAGGGATGGGTGAGGGGGTAGAGAGAGGTATGGGTGAGGGGGTAGAGAGAGGTATGGGTGAGGGGGGTAGAGAGGGATGGGTGAGGGGGGTAGAGAGAGGTATGGGTGAGGGGGTAGAGAGAGGTATGGGTGAGGGGGTAGAGAGGGATGGGTGAGGGGGTAGAGAGAGGTATGGGTGAGGGGGTAGAGAGAGGTATGGGTGAGGGGGTAGAGAGGGATGGGTGAGGGGGTAGCGAGGTATGGGTGAGGGGGTAGCGAGGGATGGGTGAGGGGGTAGAGAGAGGTATGGGTGAGGGGGTAGAGAGAGGTATGGGTGAGGGGGTAGAGAGGGATGGGTGAGGGGGTAGAGAGAGGTATGGGTGAGGGGGTAGAGAGAGGTATGGGTGAGGGGGTAGAGAGGGATGGGTGAGGGGGTAGAGAGAGGTATGGGTGAGGGGGAGAGAGGTATGGGTGAGGGGGGGTAGAGAGGTATGGGTGAGGGGGTAGAGAGGGATGGGTGAGGGGGTAGCGAGGGATGGGTGAGGGGGTAGCGAGGGATGGGTGAGGGGGTAGAGAGAGGTATGGGTGAGGGGGTAGAGAGAGGTATGGGTGAGGGGGTAGAGAGGGATGGGTGAGGGGGTAGAGAGAGGGATGGGTGAGGGGGTAGAGAGAGGTATGGGTGAGGGGGTAGAGAGGGATGGGTGAGGGGGTAGAGAGAGGTATGGGTGAGGGGGTAGAGAGAGGTATGGGTGAGGGGGGTAGAGAGAGGTATGGGTGAGGGGGGTAGAGAGGTATGGGTGAGGGGGTAGAGAGAGGTATGGGTGAGGGGGTAGCGAGGGATGGGTGAGGGGGTAGAGAGAGGTATGGGTGAGGGGGTAGCGAGGGATGGGTGAGGGGGTAGAGAGAGGTATGGGTGAGGGGGTAGAGAGGGATGGGTGAGGGGGTATCCCCATTCCTACCTCCCCCTCTCTCCTCCCCCCTCCTACCTCCCCTCTCCTTCCCCCTTGCCTTGCCTCTGAGATGGAAATCAGAGTTGTGAAATTGGTTTCCAGGACTCCTCTTCTCTCCAAGGACAGACAGTGTGTGTTAAGTACTCTGCAACAATCCTTTTTCAGAGGCGATAATGCAGGTGTTATTGACCTGCAGTTGAGAGATATAATATATGTTGGCTAGTATCAACAGTGAGGGAAAAAAGTATTTGATCCCCTGCTGATTTTTTACGTTTGCCCACTGACAAAGAAATGATCAGTCTATCATTTTAATGGTAGGTTTATTTGAACAGTGAGAGACAGAATAACAACAACAAAAATCCAGAAAAACACATGTCAAAAGTGTTATCAATTGATTTGCATTTTATTGAGGGAAATAAGTATTTGACCCCTCTGCAAAACATGACTTAGTACTTGGTGGCAAAACCCTTGTTGGCAATCACAGAGGTCAGACGTTTCTTGTAGTTGGACACCAGGTTTGCACACATCTCAGGAGGGATTTTGTCCCACTCCTCTTTGCAGATCTTCTCCAAGTCATTAAGGTTTCGAGGCTGACGTTTGGCAACTCGAACCTTCAGCTCCCTCCACAGATTTTCTATGGGATTAAGGTCTGGAGACTGGCTAGGCCACTCCAGGACCTTAATGTGCCTCTTCTTGAGCCACTCCTTTGTTGCCTTGGCCGTGTGTTTTGGGTCATTGTCATGCTGGAATACCCATCCATGACCCATTTTCAATGCCCTGGCTGAGGGAAGGAGGTTCTCACCCAAGATTTGACGGTACATGGCCCCGTCCATCGTCCCTTTGATGCGGTGAAGTTGTCCTGTCCCCTTAGCAGAAAAACACCCCCAAAGCATAATGTTTCCACCTCCATGTTTGACGGTGGGGATGGTGTTCTTGGGGTTATATGCAGCATTCCTCCTCCTCCAAACACGGCGAGTTGAGTTGATGCCAAAGAGCTCCATTTTGGTCTCATCTGACCACACACTTTCACCCAGTTCTCCTCTGAATCATTCAGATGTTCATTGGCAAACTGCAGACAGGCATGTATATGTGCTTTCTTGAGCAGTGGGACCTTGCAGGCGCTGCAGGATTTCAGTCCTTCACGGCGTACTGTGTTACCAATTGTTTTCTTGGTGACTATGGTCCCAGCTGCCTTGAGATCATTGACAAGATCCTCCCGTGTAGTTCTGGGCTGATTCCTCACCGTTCTCATGATCATTGCAACTCCACAAGGTGAGATCTTGCATGGAGCCCCAGGCCGAGGGAGATTGACAGTTATTTTGTGTTTCTTCAATTTTTTTAAAGGTATCTGTGACCAACTGATGCAAATCTGTATAGGCCCTTTTCACGATGACGTCATCTAACTTCCGCCTTTCCGCGTAGCAGGTTAACTTCACTTCCGTTCGCCCGTAACCTGAGACTTCTCAACGAAAATACAACTGTTGACCACTAACTAGCAAGCTAGCTACTTGAAGAAATTCCAAAAGGTACGTTTAAGTTAAATTAGTAAAGTTAAGAGTAATAATGTTTACGTATATGCAATGGTTTGTAACTTGCTAACGTTATTGTTAATTCATAATTGTTCACTGCCTTAGTTACTTAAAAGTGGGCTAACGTTAGCTAACAACAACTTAGTACCAGATACCGATAACGTTAAAAGGTAGCGTTACATTGCTGCCTGGCTGTAATGTAACAAGTTTACTTAGCTAGCTATCTAACCCTTTGTTAGGCAGTTAGTTTATTCATGAATGTATAGTAACTCACCTATTCAAATACTGTTGTGCATGATAGCTAGATACAGTGGGGAAAAAAAGTATTTAGTCAGCCACCAATTGTGCAAGTTCTCCCACTTAAAAAGATGAGAGAGGCCTGTAATTTTCATCATAAGTACACGTCAACTATGACAGACAAAATTAGAAAAAAAATCCAGAAAATCACATTGTAGGATTTTTAATGAATTTATTGGCATATGATGGTGGAAAATAAGTATTTGGTCAATAACAAAAGTTTCTCAATACTTTGTTATATACCCTTTGTTGGCAATGACACAGGTCAAACGTTTTCTGTAAGTCTTCACAAGGTTTTCACACACTGTTGCTGGTATTTTGGCCCATTCCTCCATGCAGATCTCCTCTAGAGCAGTGATGTTTTGGGGCTGTCGCTGGGCAACACAGACTTTCAACTCCCTCCAAATATATTCTATGGGGTTGAGATCTGGAGACTGGCTAGGCCACTCCAGGACCTTGAAATGCTTCTTACGAAGCCACTCCTTCGTTGCCCGGGCGGTGTGTTTGGGATCATTGTCATGCTGAAAGACCCAGCCACGTTTCATCTTCAATGCCCTTGCTGATGGAAGGAGGTTTTCACTCAAAATCTCACGATACATGGCCCCATTCATTCTTTCCTTTACACGGATCAGTCGTCCTGGTCCCTTTGCAGAAAAACAGCCCCAAAGCATGATGTTTCCAACCCCATGCTTCACAGTAGGTATGGTGTTCTTTGGATGCAACTCAGCATTCTTTGTCCTCCAAACATGACGAGTTGAGTTTTTACCAAAAAGTTATATTTTGGTTTCATCTGACCATATGACATTCTCCCAATCCTCTTCTGGATCATCCAAATGCACTTCAGACAGGCCTGGACATGTACTGGCTTAAGCAGGGGGACACGTCTCGCACTGCAGGATTTGAGTCCCTGGCGGCGTAGTGTGTTACTGATGGTTGGCTTTGTTACTTTGGTCCCAGCTCTCAGCAGGTCATTCACTAGGTCCCCCCGTGTGGTTCTGGGATTTTTGCTCACCGTTCTTGTGATCATTTTGACCCCACGGGGTGAGATCTTGCATGGAGCCCCAGATCGAGGGGAGATTATCAGTGGTCTTGTATGTCTTCCATTTCCTAATAATTGCTCCCACAGTTGATTTCTTCAAACCAAGCTGCTTACCTATTGCAGATTCAGTCTTCCCAGCCTGGTGCAGGTCTACAATTTTGTTTTTGGTGTCCTTTGACAGCTCTTTGGTCTTGGCCATTGTGAAGTTTGGAGTGTGACTGTTTGAGGTTGTGGACAGGTGTCTTTTATACTGATAACAAGTTCAAACAGGTGCCATTAATACAGGTAACTAGTGGAGGACAGAGGAGCCTCTTAAAGAAGAAGTTACAGGTCTGTGAGAGCCAGAAATCTTGCTTGTTTGTAGGTGACCAAATACTTATTTTCCACCATAATTTGCAAATAAATTCATTAAAAATCCTACAATGGGATTTTCTGGAAAGATTTTTCTCAATTTGTCTGTCATAGTTGACGTGTACCTATGATGAAAATTACAGGCCTCTCACATCTTTTTAAGTGGGAGAACTTGCACAATTGGTGGCTGACTAAATACTTTTTTGCCCCACTGTAAATATTGATTCCTGGTCAAAGCTGAATGTTAATTTAGCTGTTTCTTTTCTCTCGGTGTCTGTATCGCAACAGTATCCCATCCAACACCGAAGCATGGCACAATCTTCGAGAAGATGCTATTGCAGTGTACCATTTTGTTCAAACAACAAACAGAAATTCCCGTATCTGAGTTTTCACGATTTCCCTGTTGATGGAGAAATACGTGCCCGTTGGGTGAGGGCGATCAGGAGAGATGAGGGACCAAGTTTTAAGATTCTTCGTGGGAGCACCTTTGTTTGCAGTCAGCACTTTCCCCCTGAGGATAGATACACATCGGCCAGTGGACGGATCCGTATTAAACAGGGATCAGTGCCGTCTAGATTCCACTGGAATGATTGGGGTAAGGATAGGTAGACAGCGTTAAACGTAATACTACTGTAATCCAATAATATATTACTTGTACAAAATGTTTAATAATTTAATCCTGATGCAATATAGCTGCTACATTTTGTCATTTTAGGGACTGAAAAGTGATTACCAAAATGTATCATGACAAGCATATGGTTCTTATCTTACGGTCGATACAAACAGCAGTAATATTAAAAAGAGGCTGCAAAACAGAAACTCGTCAGCTCATAACCTTCGCTAGCATAGGGCTAATTTAAGCTAAATAAAGATAAACACGTACCTTCATAATCAAACAGGTAACCTTCAACGAAGAACTTGTAGCCTTTATCAAGCTTCGATCTTGAAGTAAGGGACCACTTGTCAGCAAGTCGTTCTACGTCGTTAAGTCGTATTGGTGGCAGATGTGAAAGGGACTGGGTGAACTCCATAATGATGTGCTACTAGCTAAGCGTTCCTAAGCGACACCGGATGTAAACATAACCTGCATCGCGGCAGAACGGAAGTTGTCTGACGTCACGTGAAAAGGGCCTATTCCCAGTCATGTGAAATCCATAGATTAGGGCTTAATGAATTTATTTCAATTGACTGATTTCCTTATATGAACTGTAACTCAGTAAAATCTTTGAAATTGTTGCATGTTGAGTTTATATTTCTGTTCAGTATAGTATTTGAGTACCCCTGTCTTAGTGGGAGGCCCAGATAAGCATGTTAATTGACACAGTAATTCAAATAATTATCAATGTGGGGTCCAACCAACCATCTAAGACACACACACAGCAACACAGCTTCTAGATCCTTTTGAAGTTCTGTGGCCAACTCAATTAATAATCTTTTTTTTTTTTTGGGGGGGGGTCTGAATTAAATTGTCAAATGTCGGAGGAGGCCTTTTTAATTAGTCATTTTTCACTATAATGACTGGTCGTCTGCCTCTTGTAATGGTTCGGGTTTTTAATTACTGTCAGTGTCTCGTCTCCTCTCAGCTGACGAAGTATGGAATTGTTTCTAGCAGTCGTTTACTCACCATCATTGTCTGCCCTGGCTACCCACACTGCTCTCTGCTACCCACACTGCTCTCTGCTACCCACACTGCTCTCTGCTACCCACACTGCTCTCTGCTACCCACACTGCTCTCTGCTACCCACACTGCTCTCTGCTACCCACACTGCTCTCTGCTACCCACACTGCTCTCTGCTACCCACACTGCTCTCCTTTTTAATTTATGCTCCAGTGGCATGAGGACGTTTTGAAGATTACAGTCAGAGATAGTCTGTTACAATTATGAAAATGACATGCATGTTTATCACAACACAGTATACTGTGTTTGTTTCCATTAATAAACAGGTAGATGCTCAACTAGACATGATTTGGGTATTTCAGTCATTTATATATATGAAACATAAAAATAAAATAAGAAATATATAATACCACAGCTATTCATGAAAATAAGCATAATTGAGAAAGAATGGTATTCAAACGGTTAATTTCCTGTTTATAGTCTCCCTGACTCTATTGGCCATTTCCAGTGTTTCCACTTCACTGCCTTACTAATATTATGTTGGGAAGAAGCTGCTAGGCCTATATTAATGTTTAAGCAGGGTGTATCGAGCTGAGCAGCCCTCCATCCCTGCCTCCCTCTCTCCATCCCTGCCTCGTTCCTCCCTTCCTGCCTGCCTGTCTCTGTCTGTCTTCCTCTCTCCATCCCCATCTCCCTCCCTCTCTGGGCTCTCCCTCTCTCTCCCCGTCTCCCTCTCTTCCTGCACTCTCCCTGCCTCCCTCCACCGTCTCCCTCCCACGCCTGGATGAGCTGATATGAGGCTGGGGAGGAAAGGAGTAGTTCAGTATACCATACAGAGTCTCTGTACTGTAGCCCAATGGTCTCTCTCTCTCTCTCTCTCTCTCTCTCTCTCTCTCTCTCTCTCTCTCTCTCTCTCTCTCTCTCTCTCTCTCTCTCTCTCTCTCTCTCTCTCTCTCTCTCTCAGTACTGCACGTTGTTGTGGCTGTCTCTTTATTTACATGTGAATTCTACAGTAAATGTTCTCCTCTCACTCCGGTGGTGTGTGTTTTGGGTGCAGGGGAGAGACGGGACACAGAGGAGGCCTAGAAATGTAATCTGTACCAGCAGCTAGTAAAGGCTCTGTGCCTCTTCAGCTGTTTTCATCTCTTGTGCATGAGAAATAGCTGCATGTCTGCATGTGTGTGTGATTTTTGTGAAGAGCTGTCATGCTAAAGGACGATACGGGAGGTAGCGTACCGTAAGGGTCAGATGTCTGGTTGGTGTGAACAGCTGTCAGGCTAAAGGACGATACGGGAGGTAGCGTACCGTAAGGGTCAGATGTCTGGTTGGTGTGAACAGCTGTCATGCTAAAGGACGATACGGGAGGTAGTGTACCGTAAGGGTCAGATGTCTGGTTGGTGTGAACAGCTGTCATGCTAAAGGACGATACGGGAGGTAGTGTACCGTAAGGGTCAGATGTCTGGTTGGTGTGAACAGCTGTCATGCTAAAGGACGATACGGGAGGTAGTGTACCGTAAGGGTCAGATGTCTGGTTGGTGTGAACAGCTGTCAGGCTAAAGGACGATACGGGAGGTAGCGTACCGTAAGGGTCAGATGTCTGGTTGGTGTGAACAGCTGTCAGGCTAAAGGACGATACGGGAGGTAGCGTACCGTAAGGGTCAGATGTCTGGTTGGTGTGAACAGCTGTCAGGCTAAAGGACGATACGGGAGGTAGCGTACCGTAAGGGTCAGATGTCTGGTTGGTGTGAACAGCTGTCATGCTAAAGGACGATACGGGAGGTAGTGTACCGTAAGGGTCAGATGTCTGGTTGGTGTGAACAGCTGTCATGCTAAATGACGATACGGGAGGTAGTGTACCGTAAGGGTCAGATGTCTGGTTGGTGTGAACAGCTGTCAGGCTAAAGGACGATACGGGAGGTAGCGTACCGTAAGGGTCAGATGTCTGGTTGGTGTGAACAGCTGTCATGCTAAAGGACGATACGGGAGGTAGTGTACCGTAAGGGTCAGATGTCTGGTTGGTGTGAAGAGCTGTCATGCTAAATGACGATACAGGAGGTAGTGTACCGTAAGGGTCAGATGTCTGGTTGGTGTGATTGATGTAGAAGATTGAGCTGAGAACACAGGGAGCTCACGAGATGAGCACTGCGTCCCAAATAGTACCCTATTCCCTTTATAGTGCACAACTTTTGACCAGAGCCCATAGAGATGGTAGTGTGTCATTTGAGGCACACGCTTTGTAGTGTCCCCCCCATCCCCCATCTTGTCGGCCTCCAGTTCCAGCCAGTGTGAAACAGCGTGTCTAAAGCGTTGTTGTTGAGGGTAGAATCATGATGCAGTATAACACTGTGGTGTTTTCTAGGGCCCCCCGTGTAGCTCAGTTGGTAGAGCATGGCGTTTGCAACGCCAGGGTTGTGGGTT
Source organism: Coregonus clupeaformis (assembly GCF_020615455.1). Classification (NCBI taxonomy): domain Eukaryota; kingdom Metazoa; phylum Chordata; class Actinopteri; order Salmoniformes; family Salmonidae; genus Coregonus; species Coregonus clupeaformis. The sequence continues at coordinate 34,126,583 of NC_059209.1, read as the reverse complement.
TGTTTCCCACGGGGGGCCAGTATGAAAATGTATGCACTTACTAACTGTAAGTCGCTCTGGATAAGAACATCTGCTAAATTACTAAAATGTTTTTTTTGTAATCACAATGCAGGCAAATTAAAGTGTGTTTTTCATTGATTCGATTGTCGTCACGCAGGCATGGGGATTTGAGGGTAAATGTTTTTGTGTCTCAGAGGCTTTCCCACTCTTTCCCTTTCCCTCGCTCTCCCTGACTTCCTCCCTCCCTCCCTCTCTCCCTCCCTCCCTCCCTCTCTCCCTCCCTCCCTCTCTCCCTACCTCCCTCTCTCCCTACCTCCCTCCTCCCTACCCCCCCCTCCCTCCCTCTCTCCCTGACTTCCTACCTCCCTCCCTCCCTCTCTCCCTGACTTCCTACCTCCCTCCCTCCCTCTCTCTCTCCCTCACTTCCTACCTCCCTCCCTCCCTTTCTCCCTGACTTCCTACCTCCCTCTCTCTCCCTGACTTCCTCCCTCCCTCTCCCTACCTCCCTCTCTCCCTGACTTCCTACCTCCCTCTCTCCCTGACTTCCTACCTCCCTCTCTCCCTCACTTCCTACCTCCCTCTCTCTCTCTCCCTCACTTCCTACCTCCCTCTCTCTCCCTCACTTCCTACCTCCCTCTCTCTCCCTCACTTCCTACCTCCCTCTCTCTCCCTGACTTCCTACCTCCCTCTCTCTCTCCCCCTCACTTCCAACCTCCCTCCCTCTCTTCCCCTCACTTCCTACCTCCCTCCCTCCCTCTCTTCCCCTCACTTCCTACCTCCCTCCCTCTCTCTCTTTCCCTCACTTCCTACCTCCCTCTCTCTCCCTGACTTCCTACCTCCCTCTCTCTCCTGATGAGCTGTCAGAATGTGGGAGAACCACTCGGGAGCAATGAGAGATCCTCACCGGTACACACGCACACACACTCACCCAGTCGTTAATTATATTTTTAGCCACAATATTTGTTGTTAATTTACCCACCCTTTAAATCTCAGCGGTCATTAAGTGATATATCATCCACTCAACAGGAAGCTCATTACCATATAGACTCCAGGAACCTGATTAGTTTATCAGTGTGGTGTTTATCAAGCTACACCTCTGTGTGTGTGGCACTGTGTTTTCCAAGGTCTGTATTGTGCAGAGAGGGACCTGTAGGTAGAGAGCTGAGAGCAGGTTGTGACTTTGTTTAACGGTATTTAAAATGGTTCCTCTAGCCACCTCCTGCTCTCCATATCTCAACTGTATTCTCTGGCCACACCAGTGTACACACAGGACTTGCACACATACAGTACTGTAGGTATTGAAACGTGGCACACCTAAGGTGCCCTTGACTGGATGTAGGAGATGGGTTGACCACCTAAGGAGTAGCTATGACCTGCATTGTAATCTATCAACATCAATGACCACATAGATTACCATGTAGGTCATAGCTACTCCCTTTGTGGTCATTGATGTTATAGATGACCATGTAGGTCATAGGTACTCCCTATGTGTTCATTAATGTTATAGATGACCATGTAGGTCATAGGTACTCCCTATCAACATCAATGACCACATAGGGAGTAGCGATGACCTACATGGTAATCTATTAACATCAATGATCACGTAGGGCAGAGGGGGTTAAAGTTCGGCCATTTATAAAATGTAATTATATTTGAGTTGACATGAAAAATGAGTGCTGCGAAAAAAAAGAGAAGTGGACTCAATGTTGTGTGTTCAACAAAGAATGGACACCAAAATCCTTTTTCACTAACGTGGGACATAAGGCGGAATGTCGCAGTTTTGAAGGAACACAACCTCAGTCGTAATTTTTTAAGCAAGCATGCTAACTACGCTAGCAATCTGTCCTCCCAGGAAAATGCAAGCAAGACCTCTAAACTTGCCACGAACTTGCAAGCCCATCAACATCTTTTTCAATCCTCTACTCAAGAATCGGTAACTAAGGCAAGTTACCTAGTGGCACATTAAATTGCAACGCATACTAAGCCTTTTGCCGGAAGGGGAGTTTGTGAAAGACTACGGTGGAGACTGCTAGCATACTTTGTCCGTACAGTAAAAGCCAATTCGAGAAAATTAGCTTATCACGCCAAACCATCAGCAGGAAGTGATCGACGAGGAGCTGAAAAAGAAAACGAAAGGCTTCAATCTATTTTCTATCTCACTGGATGAGAGTACTGACATTAAAGACAACGCTTAACTTTACATTTTTGTCAGAGGAATTAATGATAACTTTTGTGGTGTCGAGAAAACGTTGCTAATTATGCTGTGAGACCAAGGAAATCCGCTGACACTGTACTTTGATTATAAAGGTTTATTATATCAGAGTATTTCAGCGTCAATTTACAGGTATCTGGAGAATAACCGGACCCCAATCTGTAATATGTTATTCTGTCCTCCTTTGTTTTAACCAAGTATTTATATCCTATGCCCTATGTAACATAATATGGGTGTTTTCCCTACAGACCAATCCCAGGAGGCCACCTAACAGACTTCCTCGGCTTTAGGGTGCCCCTATAGAACTACTCCCCAGATGCTCCCTTTAAGCTGAGTCAACATCCTCTAAAACCATTTGAAACCATTAGCAAAGTCATAAATTCCTCAGATACTACATATTCCCCCCTTTGAGACAAATTAAGTCTCGAAAACAAAAATAATAGGATTATGAGTATCTTTTAACAATAAACCAAAAACACATTTTTCTATGGAGTGTAAATACATTTCTATGAAATATGAACACATTTTTATGGAGTGTGAGAGCGAAAAACCTGTCTGGCAGCTTTCTTTCCAAATATCCCTCAATCAATCAAGACAGTAAAATTCTCTCACGGCCCCTCTGCCCCAGGCAACCACTTAAGTACTCCAGATCAATTCATACATCTTTATCAATGCATTTTAAACTATGATGCAATTAAATACACATGAAAGCCTCAGCAAACAAAATACAATCAAAAATGTCCACATTCAGGCTGGTCAACCCATCGGACCCTCCTGTGGATTCTCTCTCTCCCTGCCTAGACCCAATATCCCTAAGCTTCCACGAAATAAACAAAAACATCTGAGATCCCCACGTACCCAATAACAGCAAATATAATTCTTCAAAAATTAATACAGAAAGAATATGACAAATTATGTATTACACATGCAAATATGTCTATATATCATTGCAGACATTGGAATGTAGTCCACTACACTTCTTCTCCTCAGCAGTGTCGACTTCCAATGCATCTTCGATGATGGAATCTGAACCTTTCCACACCTTCCTTGTTCCACTTCCTCCAGTCCCTTCATATTGTCCCCTCTACACATTCCCCCATATGCTTCTGGAAGAAAAGAAAAGACCAAACAGTATCTTTTGCAAAACAACACATTCAAATTAAAACATCAATATCAACTAAAAATATAAAAATGATATATAAAATGAATCACATACCATTTCCCCCCTTTGATTCTTTACAAAATACTAACTATCACCATAATATTTAAACCCCTTTGAAAAATACAAAATTGATATCTATCCATCAATACTCCTTTGAGTCTTGACAGAAGGTTAAACCCTCTTATCGTTTCATTTGCAAAACCCTTCAAATTATAGGTAATATTATCTATGTTATCTTCCCAAATTTTACACCATACCATGGAAAAATCCCCACTTCTCTCCTAGACTTATCCTCCAATGGTAGGCTTCCCAGACTACGAAACTTCTCTCTTTCAGAATCAGATTTATCTCTTTCCCCGTGCTTCCCCTCTTTTAATTTTAAAACCTCATATGGAAGCTTCAACATCAACATCCTTTCCATCCATAGGGTAAGAATATATTCTCTCTCCACAAACCCCAGATGTTTCTCTAAAATCCCCAATAGTCACATTACCATGCAAAACTTCTCTCTCCATCAAAGTCCTTCTCTTCTTACTAACTTAAACATCAAAAGTTACATTATATTTCTCATTACTAACCTTATGTTCCTGCTTACCCCAAGTCATCATATAATCATCACCATCTGCTATTCCCCTAAACATCCTCTTTCCATCATATGTTTTATTTAAACAAAAACAGCTTTTAGCCCTCACTGGTTTCACCTCCAATGCTTCATGAAGCGCTGTTAACTGATTTTCCTTCCTATCTAACAAATTCACATAGGTTAATTCACTTAATCAATAACACTTAAACCTAGGCCTAAACAAATGCTTCCACAACGACATTATTTTCTCTCTTAATGATTGTTGCTGATACAACAGCCATTATAAAGCATAAGATTGACACATATTTTATAGAGGTTTAGCTACCTTCTCTAAGATTCAACCCCCTGTTCCTTGTGCTAGAATTCTCAACAGACATTTACCCTCAAGATTCCTCACTGATCTTATAGAATGAGTTAACTTCTTGAACCAAAGATTCCTACCTGCCCATCCATCTTTAATTTCCAAACAGAAGAATTAAATCCATATGCCTTCCATTTAGTTTCTCTCTTTCCTAACGAACTGTATTGATCAGATATATCTTCTTGTCTTCTATTAAAATCAAACAACTCATCCTGTACATCCATGATAGTACAGGGGCGGCAGGTGGCTTAGTGGGTAAGAGCGTTGTGCCAGTAACCGAAAGGTCGCTGGTTCTAATCCCCAAGCCGACTAGGTGAAAAATCTGTCGATGTGCCCTTGAGCAAGGCACTTAACCCTAATTGCTCCTGTAAGTCGCTCTGGATAAGAGCGTCTGCTAAATGACTAAAATGTAAATGTAATAGTATTCTCCCTCTAACATTACTCAAAATAAGTTAGCAATCACTCATAACCCTCTTCCACTTCATATCATTTTACAAAATATACTTCCTTTCACTAGGTGAAACAGCTTCTACTTCTTATCCTCATAACACCACTTCTTCTCCATAATTATCTCTCCACATGAGAGGAATCTCACCTCTACACATTCCTTCTCTCACATCTACAAGGAAGATGAGCTGTACCACCCATCCTAACCCTAATGACAGTCTTTTCCTCTAAAATTGGTGCTGGAGCAATTGGCTCCCTTGTAATCAAATGTGATATATTTATAGTTTTAATAACTGTCAATGTTGAAAGAGTTGAATTGCTTCTCACTGTTGTTATAATAGGCTGAAGTGTTGATGTCATTGTTGTTGATTAATCCATTTTCCCTAAAGCTTTGAACTCTTTACTTGTATTTCCATCTATCACCACTAGTGTCACTACATTCACTCTCAGTCCCAACTCTAATCCCTCACTTTCAAACTGTTGATTATAAAAAATACATTTATAATCACCTTGATCTTCCTGCTGGGAATTGTAAATATAGATACTGCAATCACCCTCAATCTTCATTCTTCTCTTATCATTCAGCAACGCATACTTTCTCAATGCAACTGCTCCTAACAGATCTAAACTCCTACCATATCTATCTTCCCACTGAACTCTAAATTTCCCTTCACCACTGTTCTCTCTCTCTTCCTACTAACATTGAAGCTTAGCTGACTGTCCTAGAGTTCCTTCAATTCTAGTTTTCATTACTTTTTAGTCTGACTTTTCTCCTAATTTTTCAAAAACCATTTCACTGATTTATCCACAAATTCCTTTCCCACTAATTTTAGGATATGTGATCGGAAGTCCCCACCTGCTTATGACTTCTTTACACAAAAACTTGGCAAACGATTGAGCATCTTTTAGCTTAGTTTGACATCTTATGCACCTCTTGGTGTAGGAATGTAACCAAGAATAACAGTCACCCCCTGTAAACATCACTTTTCAGACAGATTGTCCTCCTTCCTATGATATAGTCAATATTTTCAAGCAAATATGGTTCCCAAAAACCCTACTCCTTTGTAATCTTTATCCTAACCTTAGCCTTCTTTAAAGAATCTTCACTGAGATTTCAAATCCAGAATACTGAAGACTAATCAATTTCTGTCATCATCAACAATTGGTAAACCTTTTCCTTTGGCACTTCTACCAGACAGCCGTCTGGTGTACATCTTATTGTACAATTCAATTTCCACAATGCATCTCTTCCCAACAATGCAATAGGTATATGTTCTGATACCAGTATGGGTATTTTAATTTTCTCATTTTCATAGCAGAGCTCAATTGGTTCCTTAAGAGTAATCAACTGTTTTACTCCCTCAAATCCCTATCCTAATTTAGTTAATTTTACATAGTGAGATGTGTAACCTCTTCAGGCTGAACACAGATAAAAGCAGTTCCGCTATCCATCATCACTTCCCATAGTCCTTTGTTTATTTTCACTTCAATTGTTGGATCTTTTTCCCTAACTGGTGCTACCAGCTGACACCCCCCTTTCGGATCTTCTAGGCACCCCTAGAATCCTTGCTCCTTCCCCCTATAAGGGTTCACCTGTCCTCCAGATGATCTTCACTTGCTCCTGTATCTTCCTCTGAAATTCTCTCTTGTGTTTCCTTCTGGCCCATTACACTCACAGCAAAGTCACCAACCTGTCCACAATCATAACACACTTCTCAAGATTGCTGAAAGTATGGCTTAAATCTTCCTCCTCTTCCTCTTTCTAAGCCTTCTCTTCCTCTTCCTCTCCAATTCTTTCACAGTCCAGAAACTATCTATGGATATGAAACAACTTGTACCACTAGTTGTGGCTGGTACAATTGCATTTGACCTTGTTCAGTTGAAGCTGTGGCAGTGATTGTTGATTTGGTGCACACTGATTCTTCATAACCAAAGCTTTTCTTCTCCTTCTTATTCTCCCCCCAGTTGTATTTCATCAAGTTTTCTGAGAGTTTCTTGATCCTGTTCTTTCTAGTTGTTGACATATCGTTATTCTTCAAAGGCTTATATTCTAGGTTCTGTCCTCGAAATATCATCTTCTTACTTGTGCGCTCTTTCCTTGGCCTCAATGTATACTTTTTCTCCAATTCTTGGGATCCTTTTCTCAGCAGTTTGTTCTCTTCTTCTGTATCTTCAGCTTCTTGAGTTGTTCTTCCAGTTCTCTTTGTCTCTTCTAAATTATTCCCCTTATCCAGGCATGATACGCATCAGTCTATATCTCTTTCTATTTCTTCTGTGCTAGTCATTGTAGGATAAAATCCTCTTGAACATAAAGCACCTTTAATCTCCAAATCTTCATTGCTTTCTTCATCTTCACTTTCATCAGAGATCGAATCTCTAGTATCCTTCTTCTTTCAACTTCCATCACCCCTTCTTTCCTCTCTTGCCAACTTCCTTCTAATCACAGAGTCATATCCACCCATGATCTCTTCTCAATCACTCTGATCATCATCATCATCATCATCTTCTTCATCTTCAAGTTCCATCTTTCTTAATCTCACTCCACCCTTAGTTTCCAGACATCTCGTTTTCTTCTCACTTTTTGAGTTTTGATTCATCTTTATGGTCATTTCTGCTTTTCCTCTCTCTATTATTCAATCACTTTCATCATGTTGATGACGTCAGGGTTAAGAATCCCTTCCACTAGCCATGGTTGTTCAATGTCAGGCCAACGTTTATTCCCTTTTCCAGATAACCTTGCAATACCATTCACTAAAGGATTACTATTTTCTACTACATCAACAGGAGTAATTACTTTCATAGTTTTTGTCCTTTTTCCCCCTTGTAACAACTCTGTTATATTCCTTTAATGTAAATTATTTAATTATTTTAGACTATGTAGCTTATAGTTCCCTCTTTTTATTTTATTTTTTTCTTCCCCAAATTAATTAATTAATGCATTTATTTATTTATTTATTCATCAATTTATTTTATTTATTCATTTTATTTTATTTTATCAAATTATTGATTAGTGGCAATCTTACCACATCCAATCAGGAAAATAAATGAAAGTAGTCAACTTCAGAGCAACCCAAAAAATAAAGACCTCTAATCCAGCAACACTACAGTACTCACAACCCCATTGCTTAATAAGCACCCAATTACCTTAATTTTACAGAATAATGTCAGTACTCGATTTCCCTCATCTCTAATCAAACCCACTCATGCACAAAAACTCCAAAATGCAATTCAATTGATCAGTCTGTTGCCAAGTCCTTGTCAAATTGTCATAACATCAAATTTGCTAGGCACCCAAAATATCCTCTCTGGGAAGGTACGTTTTGTAAATAGAACAGTACTAGCCTTGATTTGACTTGATCCGTTGCAGCACACCCTGTCGCGTTATGCACTCGTCAGCACTTTCTCTCTCTCTCCTCCTTCCTCTCGTCTCTCATATGACAAAAGAACAAAGAAACAGACAATAATTTAGTAGTTTATGCACTCACTGGGTTATTTCAACCATTCAATATTCCTCTAGTCACATTCGCTCTAAGAAATAAGCAAACAACTTAACTCAGGAATAGTATAAATAGCTCTAACATTTTATTTATTTTTTATCCGTCAACATATCTCTCATTTATCAATTAAATAGATCTCAAATAGTTTCATCATTAAGCAACAGCCTATTTAACAAACAGAACTCTCCATTCGTGTTCAAATCCCCCACTCCTCTCTGTCCGCTCTGTTCTGAGTCTGCGTCTCCCAGCAACTCAGTGCAGGCAGAGGAGTGGCACATTTGCGCTACGTAACTCTAAAGTCATAAAATCACACGCATGCGTAGTACATTCACCAGTGCGATTTCAGAGTGGAGGGAGCTCTCTCCCAGCTCTCTCCAAGCCTAAACAACAGAAAGTAGACAGTCCCGCTGTACTTCCTCTCTTTTACACCCCATAGACAAACAGTATCAATCAATCAATCAATTTTATTTTATATAGCCCTTCTTACATCAGCTAATATCTCGAAGTGCTGTACAGAAACCCAGCCTAAAACCCCAAACAGCTAGTAATGCAGGTGTAGAAGCACGGTGGCTAGGAAAAACTCCCTAGAAAGGCGAAAACCTAGGAAGAAACCTAGAGAGGAACCAGGCTATGAGGGGTGGCCAGTCCTCTTCTGGCTGTGCCGGGTGAAGATTATAACAGAACCATGCCAAGATGTTCAAAAATGTTCATAAGTGACAAGCATGGTCAAATAATAATCAGGAATAAATCTCAGTTGGCTTTTTCATAGCCGATCATTAAGAGTTGAAAACAGCAGGTCTGGGACAGGTAGGGGTTCCATAACCGCAGGCAGAACAGTTGAAACTGGAATAGCAGCAAGGCCAGGCGGACTGGGGACAGCAAGGAGTCACCACGGCCGGTAGTCCCGACGTATGGTCCTAGGGCTCAGGTCTCTCAGTTGGCTTTTCATAGCCGATCATTAAGAGTTGAAAACAGCAGGTCTGGGACAGGTAGGGGTTTCGTAACCGCAGGCAGAACAGTTGAAACTGGAATAGCAGCAAGGCCAGGCGGACTGGGGACAGCAAGGTGTCATCATGCCCGGTAGTCCTGACGTATGGTCCTAGGGCTCAGGTTCTCAGAGAGAAAGAGAGAACGAGAGAATTAGAGAGAGCATACTTAAATTCACACAGGACACTGGATAAGACAGGAGAAGTACTCCAGGTATAACCAACTAACCCCAGCCCCCCGACACATAAACTACTGCAGCATAAATACTGGAGGCTGAGACAGGAGCGGTCCGGAGACACTGTGGCCCCATCCGAAGAAACCCCGGACAGGGCCAAACAGGAAGGATATAACCCCACCCACTCTGCCAAAGCACAGCCCCCGCACCACTAGAGGGATATCCTCAACCACCAACTTACAATCCTGAGACAAGGCCGAGTATAGCCCACAGAGGTCTCCACCACAGCACAAACCAAGGGGGGGCGCCAACCCAGACAGGAAGATCACGTCAGTAACTCAACCCACTCAAGTGACGCACCCTCCCAGGGACGGCATGAAAGAGCACCAGCAAGCCAGTGACTCAGCCCCTGCAACAGGGTTAGAGGCAGAGAACCCCAGTGGAGAGGGGAACCGGCCTGGCAGAGACAGCAAGGGCTGTTCGTTGCTCCAGAGCCTTTCCGTTCACCTTCACACTCCTGGGCCAGACTACACTCAATCATATGACCCACTGAAGAGATAAGTCTTCAGTAAAGACTTAAAGGTTGAGACCGAGTCTGCGTCTCTCACATGGGTAGGCAGACTGTTCCATAAAAATGGAGATCTATAGGAGAAAGCCCTGCCTCCCGCTGTTTGCTTAGAAATTCTAGGGACAATTAGGAGGCCTGCGTCTTGTGACCGTAGCGTACGTATTGGTATGTACGGCAGGACCAACTCGGAAAGATAGGTAGGAGCAAGCCCATGTAACGCTTTATAGGTTAACAGTAAAACCTTGAAATCAGCCCTTGCCTTAACAGGAAGCCAGTGTAGGGAAGCTAGCACTGGAGTAATATGATCAAATTTCTTGGTTCTAGTCAGGATTCTAGCAGCCGTATTTAGCACTAACTGAAGTTTATTTAGTGCTTTATCCGGGTAGCCGGAAAATAGAGCATTGCAGTAGTCTAACCTAGAAGTAACAAATGCATGGATTAATTTTTCTGCATCATTTTTGGACAGAAAATTTCTGATTTTTGCAATGTTACGTAGATGGAAAAAAGCTGTCCTTGAAACAGTCTTGATATGTTCGTCAAAAGAGAGATCAGGGTCAAGAGTAACGCTCGAGGTCCTTCACAGTTTTATTTGAGACGACTTTACAACCATCAAGATGAATTGTCAGATTTAACAGAAGATCTCTTTGTTTCTTGGGACCTAGAACAAGCATCTCTGTTTTGTCCGAGTTTAAAAGTAAAAGTTTTCAGCCATCCACTTCCTTATGTCTGAAACACAGGCTTCTAGCGAGGGCAATTTTGGGGCTTCACCATGTTTCATTGAAATGTACAGCTGTGTGTCATCCGCATAGCAGTGAAAGTTAACATTATGTTTTCGAATAACATCCCCAAGAGGTAAAATATATAGTGAAAACAATAGTGGTCCTAAAACGGAACCTTGAGGAACACCGAAATGTACAGTTGATTTGTCGGAGGACAGACCATTCACAGAGACAAACTGATATCTTTCCGACAGGTAAGATCTAAACCAGGCCAGAACTTGTCCGTGTAGACCAATTTGGGTTTCCAGTCTCTCCAAAAGAATGTGGTGATCGATGGTGTCAAAGGCAGCACTAAGGTCTAGTAGCACGAGGACAGATGCAGAGCCTCGGTCTGACGCCATTAAAGGTCATTTACCACCTTCACAAGTGCAGTCTCAGTGCTATGATGGGGTCTAAAACCAGACTGAAGCATTTCGTATACATTGTTTGTCTTCAGAAAGGCAGTGAGTTGCTGCGCAACAGCTTTTTCTAAAATTTTTTGAGAGGAATGGAAGATTCGATATAGGCCGATAGTTTTTTATATTTTCCGGGTCAAGGTTTGGCTTTTTCAAGAGAGGCTTTATCACTGCCACTTTTAGTGAGTTTGGTACACATCCGGTGGATAGAGAGCTGTTTATTATGTTCAACATAGGAGGGCCAAGCACAGGAAGCAGCTCCTTCAGCAGTTTAGTAGGAATAGGATCCAGTATGCAGCTTGAAGGTTTAGAGGCCATGATTATTTTCATCATTGTGTCAAGAGATATAGTACTAAAACACTTAAGTGTCTCTCCCGATCCCAGGCCCTCGCAGAGCTGTGCAGATCCAGGACAGCTAAGCCCTGGAGGAATACGCAGATTCAAAGAGGAGTCCGTAATTTGCTTTCTAATGGTCATGATCTTTTCCTCAAAGAAGTTCATGAATTTATTACTGCTGAAGTGAAAGCCATCCTCTCTTGGGGAATGCTGCTTTTTAGTTAGCTTTGCAACAGTATCAAAAAGGAATTTTGGATTATTCTTATTTTCCCTCGATTAAGTTGGAAAAGTAGGATGATCGAGCAGCAGTGAGGGCTCTTCGGTACTGCACGGTACTGTCTTTCCAAGCTAGTCGGAAGACTTCCAGTTTGGTGTGGCGCCATTTCCGTTCCAATTTCCTGGAAGCTTGCTTCAAAGCTCGGGTATTTTCTGTATACCAGGGAGCTAGTTTCTTATGACAAATGTTTTTCGTTTTTAGGGGTGCAACTGCATCTAGGGTATTGCGCAAGGTTAAATTGAGTTCCTCAGTTAAGTGGTTAACTGATTTTTGTCCTCTGACGTCCTTGGGTAGGCAGAAGGAGTCTGGAAGGGCATCAAGGAATTTTTGTGTTGTCTGAGAATTTATAGCACGACTTTTGATGCTCCTTGGTTGGGGTCTGAGCAGATTATTTGTTGCGATTGCAAACGTAATAAAATGGTGGTCCGATAGTCCAGGATTTTGTGGAAAAACATTAAGATCTACAACATTTATTCCATGGGACAAAACTAGGTCCAGAGTATGACTGTGGCAGTGAGTAGGTCCAGAGACATGTTGGACAAAACCCACTGAGTCGATGATGGCTCCGAAAGACTTTTGGAGTGGGTCTGTGGACTTCTCCATGTGAATATTAAAATCACCAAAAATTAGAATATGATCTGCTATGACTACAAGGTCTGATAGGAATTCAGGAAACTCAGAGAGGAACGCTGTATATGGCCCAGGAGGCCTGTAAACAGTAGCTATAAAAGTGATTGAGTAGGCTGCATAGATTTCATGACTAGAAGCTCAAAAGATGAAAACGCCATTTTTTTTTTTGTAAATTGAAATTTGCTATCGTAAATGTTAGCAACACCTCCGCCTTTGCGGGATGCACGGGGAATATGGTCACTATAGTGTAACCAGGAGGTGAGGCCTCATTTAACACAGCAAATTCATCAGGCTTAAGCCATGTTTCAGTCAGGCCAATCACATCAAGATTATGATCAGTGATTAGTTCATTGACTATGACTGCCTTTGAAGTGAGGGATCTAACATTAAGTAACCCTATTTTGAGATGTGAGGTATCACGATCTCTTTCAATAATGGCAGGAATGGAGGAGGTCTTTATCCTAATAAGATTGCTAGGGTGAACACCGCCATGTTTAGTTTTGCCCAACCTAGGTCGAGGCACAGACACAGTCTCAATGGGTATGGCTGAGCTGACTACACTGACTATGCTATTGGCAGACTCCACTAAGCTGGCAGGTTGGCTAACAGCCTGCTGCCTGGCCTGCACCCTATTTCACTGTGGGGCTAGAGGAGTTAGAGCCCTATCTATGTTGGTAGATAAGAGGAGAGCACCCCTCCAGCTAGGATGGAGTCCGCCACTCCTCAGCAGGTCAGGCTTGGTCCTGTTTGTGGGTGAGTCCCAGAAAGAGGGCCAATTATCCACAAATGTTATCTTTTGGGAGGGGCAGAAAACAGTTTTCAACCAGCGATTGAGTGCTGAGACTCTGCTGTAGAGCTCGTCACTTCCCCTAACTGGGAGGGGGCCAGAGACAATTACTCGATGCCGACACATCTTTCTAGCTAATTTACACGCTGAAGCTATGTTGCACTTGGTGACCTCTGACTGTTTCATCCTAACATCGTTGGTGCCGACGTGGATAACAATATCTCTATACTCTCTACACTCGCCAGTTTTAGCTTTAGCCAGCACCATCTTTAGATTAGCCTTAACGTCGGTAGCCCTGCCCCCTGGTAAACAGTGTATGATCGCTGGGTGATTCGTTTAAGTCTAATACTGCGGGTAATGGAGTCGCCAATGACTAGGGTTTTCAATTTGTCAGAGCTAATGGTGGGAGCCTTCGGCGTCTCAGACCCCGTAACGGGAGGAGTAGAGACAAGAGAAGACTCAGACTCAGACTCCGACTCGCTACATAATGGGGAAAACCGGTTGAAGGTTTCTGTCGGCTGAATGAGCGACACCGGTTGAGCATTCCAACAGTATTTCCCTCCAGAAGCCATGAGAAAGTTGTCCGGCTGCGGGGGACTGTGCGGGGGGATTTATACTAACGTTACTGTCTGTACTTACTGGTGGCACAGACGCTGTTTCTTCCTTTCCTACACTGACATTACCCTTGCCTAACGATTGCGTCTGAAGCTGGGCTTGTAGCACAGCTATTCTCGCCGTAAGGCGATCGTTCTCCTGTATATTATGAGTACAGCGACTGCAATTAGAAGACATCATGTTAATGTTACTACTTAGCTTCGGCTGTTGAAGATGTTGACGAACCATGTCCAGATAAAGCGTCCGGAGTGAAAAAGTTGAATAAGGGAAAAAAGTTGCGATGGAAAATAAAGTAAAATTGGCAGCTAAAACGCACAGGAAAATGACTCTTCTGTCTCGGGATAAAACGTCCGGGGTGAAAAAGTTTAACGAAAAAAGATGAGTGAGGACAAAACTAAAAAGTTGGTAAATTTGTTGAACACAGAGATTGATTAAACGTTTATTAAAAGTAAAACGTGAATAGTTTGGCAGGTAGCCAAGTAGCAACAAACAGCACAGCAGCACGGAGACAATGCGGAAGCAGTAACACTTTAACAGAGCTCACAAACCATAGAACACAAATCCTACTCTCTTCTACACACATACACATACATACATACATACAGTTTAAGAGGCTTATCCCATTCCTATGGACCCCTAAGGCAGTATGCTACCTCCATTGCGCCGTATAATTCCATTGTTCCTAAATTTCTGCTACCACGAGTTCCGCGGACATCCGATGAGCGGTCACATCAATCATATACTTCGTCAACCATATTTTGAGCGGTAACTTGCAACCGAATATATATATATATATATATATATATATATATATATATATATATATACCACAACCTCAAGCCCCCTGGACTCACCAAAATACACCTAACGTGCTTTTAGGATTTTCGGCCCATCCTAATGATCGCCTCCTTAGAGGGCTTCCATAGATTCACAATGGCCTAATTTGTATACATTTACCTTAGTTCCTGGCCTTATTCCTTCATTGTATTCTTTTTGAATTTTATTCAAGCAAAATATCCCTATAGACACTCCCCCCTTTTTGCGTTGCTTTCAACGCAAACAAATTTAGAACGGACTCCTATACCACAGCAAATAACAGCAAAGCACACACGCAAGTTCTTAACGGTGCATTCATTCAACGCACACACACAGACACACAAACTAACCAGTGCCCAAAGTAGTGAGAAAACTCACCCTTATCTGCCGGACTCTGGAGCGAAAGTCAGCTCGGCGCCCATGAATGGAACGCTGAGAAAAGACGCATCACGACCAAATACCTCGTCGCCATTTTGTGGTGTCAAGAAAACGTTGCTAATTATGCTGTGAGACCAAGGTTTATTATATCAGAGTATTTCAGCGTCAATTTACAGATATCTGCAGACATCTGGAGAATAACCGGACCCCAATCTGTAATATGTTATTCTGTCCTCCTTTGTTTTAACCAAGTATTTATATCCTATGCCCTATGTAACATAATATGGGTGTTTTCCCTACAGACCAATCCCAGGAGGCCACCTAACAGACTTCCTCGGCTTTAGGGTGCCCCTATAGAACTACTCCCCAGATGCTCCCTTTAAGCTGAGTCAACATCCTCTAAAACCATTTGAAACCATTAGCAAAGTCATAAATTCCTCAGATACCACACTAAGAAATAACAGAGGAACTTCTTGCGATGGAATCGATGATGGCGACAACCAGGTGTTTTTACTTTTACAACAGTGTGTCTGCCTGCTTGGGAAAAAAATGGATCTACCGTGGAGTAAACTGACCACACGTCACAACAGATGGATCCCCGAAACTAACCAGTAAGAACATTGGGCTGTTAAAAAGATGACAAGATAAAGTAAAAGAAGAAAGCCCAAACTCGAAGGAATTGATATTTCTCCACTGTATCATTCATCAGGAAGCACTGTGTAAAAGGGTGTTGAAGGTCAAACGTGTTGTCAAAGTTGTTGTGAACTTTAAACGTCAGTTCATTCAGCTGCTTAATGACACAGAGACGGCGCACCAGAACTGCTCTGGCTAAACCTGGGGAAAGTATTCTGCTGTGTGTGGGAGCTGAGAGGGAAGATTGGTACGTTCCTGGCTAAGCCTGGGGGAAAGTCTTCCCGCCGTGTGTGGGAGCTGAGAGGGGAGATTGGTACATTCCTGGCTAAGCCTGGGGAGAGTCTTCCGCCGTGTGTGGGAGCTGAGAGGGGAGATTGGTACGTTCCTGGATACGGTTGGTAAAGCTGACAACTTCCCCGAGTTACAAGACGCAGACTGGCTGGCTGACTTTGCTTTTGGTGTGGACATACTGGGACATCTGAACGATCTAAACGTGAAGCTCCAGGGAAAGGGTGTTTTTGTTGATTAACTGTATTCCAATGTGAATGGGTCCAAGGCCAAACTTATGTTGTTCTCCAGACAAATGAGCAACATGTCTCTCGCTCATTTCCCGACACTGGCAGCACTGAACGCGACCCCCACCGCTGCACCGCACCGTGACATACAGTAGCACATTGAGCGACTTGTATCCTGCCCCCTGTCTTTCAACAGCGAGAATGCACCACCAGACACACAACTGGAGCTCATTGTCATCTAGTGGGACAGTGCTTTGAAGGAGAAGTCCAACACAGCCGCAATATACCAGTTTTATGGCTCACTGAATGAAACACAGTTTGCAAACATGAAAAAGCACGCCCAGAGGATGCTGGTTTTATTCGGGACCACGGGGGGCCAGTATGAAAGAGAAAAAAATAAAATAATTATGCACTCACTAACTGTAAGTCACTCTGGATAAGAGCGTCTGCTAAATGACTAACATGTAAAAACAGTATGTGTGTGAGCAAACGATCTCAGTCATGAACTACAACAATTCAGTCGCTGGTCATGTGACGGAGATGTTCTGAGAAATGTTCAGTAATGTGCTTTTAATAGATCATCTACATTCATATCAAACATGAAGCCAAACGTTGTTTTATGTACGCTCTGCATGTGGATCTCAATGTTCTTTCTTAGGGTGGAGGTGAATCGAGAACTGTTCTATAATATGCTGTCATAACCAGGCCATTCAATATGAACTCAAATGATACACTTTTTGCTCTTATTTGTGTCACTCAGATTGTACTTTTAGGAGTGGAGATGGTCTTTACAGTTCTGTATCAGACATCTGCTGTTTCCAGTCATATAAACATGCTTTTTTTTCATATTTCTAAAGTTTACACTAACATTTTGTTGCTGTGAGTGAGTCTGATTGTACTTTAGAAGGGTAGTAATGGTCTGAAGGGTAGAAATAGATCTGCTAAATGGCATATTATTATTATTATTATTAAATGGTCCAGTGACAGAATGGTCTTAGAAGCATACGTACACCTACAGTACACTAGTAGGTTTGTGTCAATGGGAACAAAGGCTTCACATGTTTTGTCATGCAGGTAGTATGTGGCCCTTCAGCCAAAAGGTTTGCCCACCCCTCACCTAGGGAGTAGCTATGAATTAACTATCAATATTTGGGGCATTTCTAGAGCTACACCCTGGTATGGAAACTAGACTGGAGTTATCAAACATTCCCCAACTGTGTCTGGGAAGCTTGAGTAATAACACAAGCCCTACAGATGCGTAACTCCAGTGAAGTATCTTTAAATACATTTTAGGTGAGGCATACATTTGAAGAAAAAGCTTTGAGCTCAAGGACTTTTGACTAATTGTCTGCCGTATTCTCAGTTGGAACAAAATCCCCCTGATCAACAAATAGGTTGCATTGAAGAGACGTTCAGCCAAGGCAAGGGGTTGTAGAGATGGCATGAAGCTACGTCTTTCCAGTACATCCCACAGGCATATGATTCTACTGTGCGTGATATCAACATCATTAGGTAGACAGAAAACCTATGGCCTGTTTAACCTACACATGACCTCTCCCCTGTGCATCAGACCTGGGTTCAAATAGTATTTGTTCTCTTTCAATTGGTTTGAGCCTCAGCACATGCTTGAGCCTGCCTGGAGTGCAAGATAGGCTGGGTTTGCACTTTTGGTATTATTCCATTGGTTCCATTACTACAGCCTCCAGGCAAGCTCAATCAGGCTAAGATAAAGTATTTAAAAGAAAATGAATACTATTTGATTTTACTTGTCTGGGATGGATGGATGGATGGATGGAGAGATGGATGGATGGAGAGATGGATGGATGGAGAGAGAGATGGATGGATGGATGGAGGGAGGGATGAGAGAGGGATGGAGAGAGAGAGAGGGATGGATGGCGAGAGGGAGGGAGGGAGGGAGGGATAGATGGATGGAGAGAGGGATGGATGAGAGAGAGAGGGAGGGATGGATGGAGAGAGGGATGGATGGAGAGAGAGAGGGAGGGATGGATGGAGAGAGGGATGGATGGAGAGGGAGGGATGGAGAGAGGGATGGATGGAGGGCGGGAGAGAGGGGGGGATGGAGGGATGGAGGGAGGGGGGATGGATGGAGAGAGAGAGGGAGGGATGGATGGAGGGAGGGAGAGCGGGGGGGATGGAGGGAGGGAGAGAGGGGGGGGATGGATGGAGAGAGAGAGAGAGGGAGGGATGGATGGAGAGAGGGAGGGAGGGAGAGAGAGAGAGGGAGGGATGCAGTAGTGTACCAGATATCTCTGAGCCTAATTCTGGTCTTTGTTAGCTCCTGGTTCAGTATCTCCTCAAGGAAGATTCTATGAATACATTATCATGCTTTCATTATGAATCACAGGCTGTGCCCTAGATGGCACCCTATATAGTGTAAAAGTAGTGCCAATTGGGACGCATCCTCTGTCTACTCTATGGCAGTGTTGTCACTAATACTATTACAGTGAAAAGGGAATATTTAATGCACACTAAACCTTAGTGTTAGCTACTGCATATTAATTAATGTGATCAGTCAGCTGGTAGTCCTCTATGTGAGGATTGGATCATTATCAGCCAATCTGGATATTTTATGTGTGAAACTGTTCATTGGAATTTGAGGAGGAGTTTTGGATCAACAAACTTTGGCTGTGGGTCACGTGCTATATGGAGTTGCGAGCACACGGTGTGTGTGTGTGTGTGTGTGTGTGATCATAATCCATTGAATATTCATGTTATTCAGGTCTTTATGCCTGCAGAGCAAGTTAAGCTGACAGAATATTAATACAGTGAGTTTTACTCTGGAATGTCCTGTTGAAATGAGACTAATAGCATTCCACAGCTCAACCTCCCTTTGTTAGTGCAGAGTTCTCTCTCTCTCTCTCTCTCTCTCTCTCTCTAACTCTCTCTCTCTCTCTCTCTTTCTAACTCTCTCTCCCTCTCTACCTATTCTTTCACTCTCTTTTTATCTCTCCATTCATTAGCACTGATTCTTTGTTTGCACATATTTCTCTCTCTCTCTCTCTCTCTCTCTCTCTCTGTCTCTCTTTGTCTCTGTCTAATTGAGCGTGTTTGAAAGAGCCCCCCCCAACACTAATTCTAACCTTAACCCTAAACCCCCTAGAAATAGCATTTGACTTTGTGGGGACTAACAAAATGTCCCCAATTAGTCCATTTTTGTTTTGTTTACTGTTCTTGTGGGGACTTCTGGTCCTCATAAGATGGGGAAGGGAGAGGGTGATGGGGAAGGGAGAGGGTGATGGGGAAGGGAGAGCGTGATGGGGAAGGGAGAGGGTGATGGGGGAAGGGAGAGGGTGATGGGGAAGGGAGAGGGTGATGGGGGAAGGGAGAGGGTGATGGTGATGGGGGAAGGGAGAGGGTGAGGGGGAAGGGAGAGGGTGATGGGGAAGGGAGAGGGTGATGGGGAAGGGAGAGGGTGATGGGGGAAGGGAGAGGGTGATGGGGAAGGGAGAGGGTGATGGGGAAGGGAGAGGGTGATGGGGAAGGGAGAGGGTGATGGGGGAAGGGAGAGGGTGATGGGGAAGGGAGAGGGTGATGGGGGAAGGGAGAGGGTGATGGGGGAAGGAGAGGGTGATGGGGAAGGGAGAGGGTGATGGGGAAGGGAGAGGGTGATGGGGAAGGGAGAGGGTGATGGGGAAGGGAGAGGGTGATGGGGGAAGGGAGAGGGTGATGGGGAAGGGAGAGGGTGATGGGGAAGGGAGAGGGTGATGGGGAAGGGAGAGGGTGATGGGGGAAGGGAGAGGGTGATGGGGAAGGGAGAGGGTGATGGGGGAAGGGAGAGGGTGATGGGGGAAGGGAGAGGGTGATGGGGAAGGGAGAGGGTGATGGGGAAGGGAGAGGGTGATGGGGAAGGGAGAGGGTGATGGGGAAGGGAGAGGGTGATGGAGGAAGGGAGAGATGGTGACGGGAGAGGGGGATGGGAAGGAGGGAGAGGTGTGGGCAGGGAAGAGGGGGATGGGGTGGAGGGAGAGGTGGGGGCAGGGAAGAGGTGGAGAGAGAAGAGCGAGAGGAGGAGGAAGTAGAGTAGCTCTGCTGGCCTGAGGCAGGGAGTAACAGTAACAGTGCAGCCAGGCTGACAGACAGAGGAGAGAGGAAGGCAGTTGGACTGTAATACTCTAAACATGCATCTCAACCACTCACCTACGACCTCCACAGGGCCGTCAAACAGGCAAAACTACAATACAGTAACAAGGTGGAATCCTATTACACCGGCTCAGACGCTAGGCGCATGTGACAGGGGCTACAGTCCATTACGGATTACAGAGGAAGACCCAACAGTGATCTGCCCAACGATGCCTCTCTACCAGACCAACTCAATGCATTTAATGCACGCTTCGACATAAACACAGAGCCGTGCATGAGGGCCCCTCCATCCCAGAGGACTGGGTGATCTCTCTCTCTCTCCAAGGCCGACATTAGTAAGGCTTTTAATCTGGTCAACACTCGCAAGGCCACGGTGCCGGACGGTATTCCAGGGCGCGTTCTCAGAGCATGCGCAGACCAGCTGGCAGGCATCTTCATGGTCGTTTTCAACATCTCCATGTCCCAGTCTGTAATCATATTATGGTGGGGTTGAGATTTTTGATTTGTATTTGGTTCATATCTGCTTGAAGATAGTTGCATTCATGACATGTTGGACATAAAGGACTGTATTACTGTATACTGACCATAACACTTCAATACCAATGTTTCCTTCATTTCCTATTTGTCTAAAAGAGTCAGTTGCGGTGAAAGACAGAGAGTGTGTTATACCCTTCCCACGTCTCAACCTGACCACCATCGTTCCTGTTCCCAAGAACTCTAAGGTTACCTGCCAGAATGACTACCGCCCTGTAGCACTCACATGAAGTGCTTTGAAAAGCTGGTCATGGCACACATCACACCCTCCTAATATTGAGTTGCGCTCCCCCCTTTTGCCCTCAGAACAGCCTCAATTCATCAGGGCATGGACAAGGTGTCGAAAGCGTTCCACAGGGATGCTGGCCCATGTTGACTCCAATGCTTCCCACAGTTGTGTCAAGTTGGCTGGATGTCCTTTGGGTGGTGGACCATTGTTGATACACACGGCAAACTGTTGAGCGTGAAAAACCCAGCAGCATTGCAGTTCTTGACACAAACCGGTGCGCCTGGCACCTACTACCATATCCCGTTCAAAGGCACTTAAATCTTGTGTCTTGCCCATTCACCCTCTGAATGGCACACACACAATCCATGTCTCAGTTGTCTCAAGGCTTAAAAATAATTATTTAACCTGTCTCCTCCCCTTCATCTACACTGATTGAAGTGGATTTAACAGATGACATCAATAAGGGATCATAGCTTTCACCTGGATTCACCTGGTCAGTCTATGTCATGGAAAGAGCAGGTGTTCTTAATGTTTTGTACACTCAGTGTATATTATTTTTACTATCACTGCATGGTTGGGAAAGAGGTAAGAATTTCACTGTGCTATTTTACACCTGTTGTATCCTGTGCATTTGGCGAATAAACTTTGAAACTTGAAACAGCTATCTATCTTTCTCATAGTGGCTAGCAGACAGCTACAGGCACAGAAATGTCACATGCAGCGTCGGAAATGGCACCCTATTCCCTATATAGTACACTACTTTAGCCTCATAAGGCTCTGTACAGTTGTAGTGCACTATTTAGGGAATAGGGTGCCATTCCGGACGCAACCACAGACAATGAGGCGTGATGGAGGTGAGTGGCTGTCAGTCACTTCAAAGGGCTCTGCGATGCTGTGCTGCAGAATACCAATAGGGATGTGGCTTTAGGAGAGGCGATCTACTCGGCAGATAGAGGCAGAAGGATGGAGCTGTGGCTGAGAGCTCTTTGCTCTCTCACACACACAGATGGCTAGGGTGTTCATCAAGGCAGTTTTTTCTACTTCTTGTTTACATCAGAACACAGAATAGAATGGAGACGGGGTGGTGCTGAAATAGCAGCAAAAACTGGCATAGAACATTTGTCATTTCTGTGGAGTTAAAGGAGACTCAGGCTGGCTCTACGTCTGTTTTCAAAAGTCAGATTTGTACTGTAGTGTAAGCCACCAGAAAGAAACCCGTAAACCAAATATTAATAATATCACTCCAGCTAAGATAAATTCAACTTCACACATACAGACTGACATGGTGTGTGTGTTTCCTAGGCAGTGTCCTTGGTAGCTGTCTAAGAAACACTTGTTGTTCCCTTCAAGCGTCTCTTCAGTGTTGATCTCCAACCCCATTCTGACACGACACACAACCCAGTGTTTGTTCCTGTCAGACAGTGCAGGGCAAACCTCTTCTGTCACCCCGCGTGTGTGTGTGTGACAGAGAGGGAGAGAGTGAGTATCTATCTATCGTCTGGCCTTGTCACCCTGCTGTAACACACCCTGAGCTGACTTCAGAGATCCTGGACAGCCATGTCCTATTAGGGAGAGCGAATTAGACAGCTTGTTCATCGCCGGTTGTATGAGTGTCTGTTACAGTAGCTATATTAGTTATAGTAGCTATACCACTGGGATAGGTCTATACTGTATGTGATGAACAAACATCACTATGTCATTCTATATACACAGCTGATTCAAATGATCAACTCATCATCAAGCTTTGTGTGTATTGTAAAGGCAGAATGTGGACCCCATTGGGTGCCCAGGATAAGAAACACTGGTCTATGTAGTCTATGTAAATGGCTTGTTGTGAACAGTAAGTGTAGTTTTTTTACAATGACTGGAGTGTCTGTACTGTGTCTGTCTACAGGGACATGGCCCTCTGCTTTGGTTGCTTTTTCATTGGTCTAGAAGACAGTAGGTGCTTTATTGGTGGACAGAGGTTTCTGTGTCAGACTTTCTAGGTGCATCTCAAAGTCCACACCTCATCTCCTTTCCTTGAGATCCCTGAGATGAGAGGAGGAAGCCTTGTTAGACTATTGAGATGAAGTAGAGGAGCCAAGGAGAGGAGGCCTTGTTAGACTATTGAGATGCGTCCCGTGTAAAGGTCACTTCCTTCACCTGCCTTCCCAAAGGGAGTCATTACTGAGGCGTCTCCATGACAACCCAGCAGCATGCCATGACAACGCCATGACAACCCAGCAGCAGCTCGCCCTGCATGGGGAGATTCAGCCAGGCCTGATCAGTGATAACAATAACACACTCTCTGTCTTTAATTGTTTTTTCAAATAGGAAATGAAGGAAACATTGGTACTGAAGTGTTATGGTCAGTATACAGTAATACAGTCCTTTATGTCCAACATGTCATGAATGCAACTATCTTCAAGCAGATATGAACCAAATACAAATCAAAAATCTCAACCCCACCTTAATATGTTTTGCTGCTTGTATCTGTGGTTTATATGCGTCTTTAAAGACCCTGTAAAACTTCAGCTATATCAACCTTATCTTATGTGACACTATTTCGACCAGAGAGACTGAAATGTTTTTTTCCCCCTGCGTCTGACTCCAGTGTTCAGGGCTCCAGTCTGAGCAGCTCTGTAGATGGAATTGGTTAAATGACGCACGTACATGCCCAGTGACTCAGCTCTTCCTCAGTCCCTGCCTTAGACTCAGACTAGACCTCTGATTATAGGGTTCACTGGCTATTTAGCTCAGTCCTTTAGCTCAGTCCCATAAGACTCTGGTCAAAAGTAGCGCACTGTATAGGGATTAGGGTGCAATTTGGGGCACACACTATGTCTCTAGTTGAGCCTCTCTCTCCTGTCTGTACTTCCTACTCACGATAAGAGGAGGCTGTTTGTTTTGTGTTGTCGTCTGGTTTTGTGTTGTCTTCACACACGGACCAGAACTGTCCCGATATCTGATGATTTCTGTCTGCCAGAATCAAGCAGCACCCTGTCACATTATGCAGGGGAAGAGCATAGGAGGAGGGCAAGGGGAAGCAGGCCACAATGGAACACTGCCTTTTAATTCAGCGCAATTCAATGAGACTTAATTTATCGCACAAGGGACAATTAAAATAATTTTAAAGTTTACTTTTCAAGTTCTAGGCTCCATCAACTGACTGGTAAAACAAGACAAACGTAAGAGCCTCATTATCAGAAATGAAGCATGTAGATACCCATAGACTTCCAGTCCTTGCGCTAATGCTAGTTAGCATTGGCTCGCGAAACTACCTCTAATTTCCTTCATACTGGACACAAAGACCAAAAAAATGGTATCAATGAATTCATCTGACTCTGGGGAAGTAGATAAAGGGCCTCGTTGCCAAAACCCAGAAGTATCCCTTTATACTACAGGATGCTAGGCTAACCTTAAGCAGGGTCACAAACAGAGACAATGGAGCTAGCCACATAACAGTGGTTTACAGGTCAGTTTTATAGCTCTTTACCCAGTAGTACTGTAAATGTAGGGATGGATGGGAGAGCTGGGCTGAGCTCTGGAGACACACTATAGAGACACACTAAGTTGTGTCCCAAATGGTACCTTAAATAGTACACTACTTTTGACCAGGGCCCATACAGCTCCATAGCAGTGTACTATTTAGGGCAGGGTTCCCCCATTCGGCCGCAGGTGATTTTTATTTGCGCAAAAAAAATTAAAAAGACTAAAAACAACAGCAAATCAGCTCCAAGTGATTTTAATTTTGGAAATCTGCTCTAAAGTATTCCCACGCATAATAGAGAGATATATGTGATCAAATAAAATAAAATTGTATTGGTCACATATACATATTTAGCAGATGTTATTGCGGGTGTGGCGAAATGCTTGTGTTCCTAGCTCCAACAGTGTAGGAGTATCTAACAATTCACAACAATACATACAAATCTAAAAGTAAAAGAATGGAATTTAGAATATATAAATATTAGGACGAGCAATGTCGGAGTGGCATTGACTAAAATACAGTAGAATAGAATACAGTATATACATATGAGATGAGTAAAGCAGTATGTAAACATTATTAAAGTGACTAGTGTTCCATTATTAAAGTAACCAGTGATTCCATGTCTATGTACATAGGGCAGCAGCCTCTAAGGTGCAGGGTTGAGTAACCAGGTGGTAGCCGGCTAGTGACAGTGACTAAGTTCAGGGCAGGGTACTGGGTGTAGGCTGGCCAGTGATGGCTATTTAACAATCTGATGGCCTTGAGATAGAAGCTGTTTTTCATTCTCTCTGTCCCAGCTTTGATGCACCTGTACTGACCTCGCCTTCTGGATGATAGCTGGGTGAACAGGCCGTGGCTCGGGTGGTTGATGTCCTTGATGATCTTTTTGGCCTTCCTGTGACATCGGGTGCTGTAGGTGTCCTGGAGGGCAGGCACTGTGCCCCCGGTGATGCGTTGGGCAGACCGCACCACCCTCTGGAGAGCCCTGCAGTTGCGGGCAGTGCGGTTGCCGTACCAGGTGCATCTGTAAAAGTTTGTGAGGGTCTTAGGGGCCAAGCCGAATTTCTTCAGCCTCCTGAGGTTGAAGAGGCGCTGTTGCGCCTTCTTCACCACACTGTCTGTGTGGGTTGACCATTTCAGATTGTCAGTGATGTGTACGCCGAGGAACTTGAAGCTTTCCAACTTCTCCACCGCGGTCCCATTGATGTGGATATGGGGGTACTCCCTCTGCTGTTTCCTGAAGTCCACGATCAGCTCCTTCGTTTTGTTGACATTGAGGGAGAAGTTATTTTCCTGCCACCACTCCGCCAGGGCCCTCACCTCCTCCCTGTAGGCTGTCTCGTCATTGTTAGTAATCAGGCCTACTACTGTTGTGTCGTCTGCAAACTTGATGATTGAGTTGGAGGTGTGCGTGGCCACGCAGTCATGGGTGAACAGGGAGTACAGGAGGGGGCTGAGCACGCACCCTTGTGGGGCCCCTGTGTTGAGGATCAGCAAAGTGGATGTGTTGTTTCCTACCTTCACCACCTGGGGGCGGCCCGTCAGGAAGTCCAGGACCCAGTTGTACAGGGCGGGGTTCAGACCCAGGGCCCCGAGCTTAATGATGAGCTTGGAGGGTACTATGGTGTTGAAGGCTGAGCTATAGTCAATGAACAGCATTCTGACGTAGGTATTCCTCTTGTCCAGATGGGATAGGGCAGTGTGCAGTGCGATGGCGATTGCATCGTCTGTGGATCTATTGGGGCGGTAAGCAAATTGAAGTGGGTCTAGGGTGTCAGGTAAGGTAGAGGTGATATGATCCTTAACTAGCCTCTCAAAGCACTTCATGATGACAGAGGTGAGTGCTATGGGGCGATAGTCATTTAGTTCAGTTACCTTTGCTTTCTTGGGAACAGGAACAATGGTGGACATCTTGAAGCAAGTGGGGACAGCAGACTGGGATGGGGAGAGATTGAATATGTGCGTAAACACTCCAGCCAGCATGCTCTGAGGATGCGGCTAGGGATGAAGTCTGGGCCGGCAGCCTTGCGGGGGTTAACACGTTTAAATGTCTTACTCGTGTCGGCCACGGAGAACGAGAGCCCACAGTCCATGGGAGTGGGCCTCGTCGGTGACACTGTGTTATCCTCAAAGCGGGCGAAGAAGGTGTTTATCTTGTCCGGAAGCAAGACGTCAGTGTCGGCGACGTGGCTGGTTTTCCTTTTGTAATCCGTAATTGTCTGTAGACCATGCCACATACGTCTGGTGTCTGAGCCGTTGAATTGCGACTTCACTTTGTCTCTGTACTGACATTTTGCCTGTTTGAATGACTTACGGAGGGAATAACTACACTGTTTGTATTCACGATATTTCCAGTCACCTTGCCATGGTTAAATGCGGTGGGTCGCGCTTTCAATTTTGCATGAATGCTGCCATCTATCCACGGTTTCTGGTTTGGGTAGGTTTTAATAGTCACCGTGGGAACAACATCCCCTATGCACTTCCTGATGAACTCAGTCACTGTTTCCGTGTATACGTCAATGTTATTCTCAGAGGCTACCCAGAACATATCCCAGTCCGCGTGATCAAAACAATCTTGAAGCATGGATTCCGATTGGTCAGACCAGCGTTGAATAGACCTTAGCACGGGTACTTCCTGTTTGAGTTTCTGCCTATAGGAAGGGAGGAGCAAAATGTAGTCCTATACAAATGTAAGCAAGGTGTGAAATGATTATGTTTTAGTCAAATATAAAATCTGTTTAGGCTTCTTGCGATCAATTTGCAGTCTACAAATTATTTGTAATTATGTTCCGGCCCCTGACCATCCGCTCAAGAACAAAATCACATTCAGAAGAAGGAAGAGCCTCTTTTGTCATCTCTGGAGTAGGACTGAACAGTTATACACAGCCTGGAGGGACTGGTAGAGACAGACAGAGAGGAGAGGGCAGGTTGGCATTTATTGTAATGATTCTTGCCCTAGAGGCAGCTCTGCATTGGTCACTAGCTGGCACAGCCACAAAGTCATCAAATCTGATTTTAAACTTAACTGTAACCTTATATTAAGACCAAAAAGCCCAGTTTTGTTTTCATTAATTTTTACGATGTAGCCAATTTTGACCCATCTCGTTGAAATCTCTCAGGTCTGCCTCCAGGACAAGTTTCATGACAATAAATGTAAACCTGTGCTCTGCTACTCTGTGCTGTGAAGAAGCATGCACATGTATGTAAGGACAGAAGGATTGACACACTCACTCACGTACGCACACACACACACACACACACACACACACACACACACACCCCCCAGGGGTAGGAGCAATGAGGGTAGAGTAGTTCTTTCTCCTGAGAGTAGAGGACTGAAGAGACCAGGGAGTCAAGGGTACAGAGGGAAGAGTAGTTATTTATCCTAAAACATCTGAATGTCTCTGTCAGTAGTGAGTAGACTGGCTTAGCCGTGTGTGTTTTATTTGTCACATGCGTCGAATACAACCGGTGGAGACCTTACCATGAGATGCTTACTTGCAATGCAAATAGTCCTGGTAGCCATTTGATTAACTGTTCAGCAGTCTTATGGCTTGGTTAGAAGCTGTTAAGGAGACTTTTGGACCTAGACTTGGTGCTCCAGTTGCTTGCCGTGCGGTAGCAGAGAGAACAGTTAATGACTAGGGTGGCTGGAGTCTTGGACATTTTTTAGGGCCTTCTTCTGACACCGCCTGGCATAGAGGTCCTGGATGGCCCCAGTGACGAGTAATGTACTGGGCCGTACGCACTACCCTCTGTAGCGCCTTGCGGTCAGATGACGAGTAGTTGCTATAGCAGGCGGTGATGCAACCAGTCAGGATGCTCTCGATGGTGCAGCTGTGGAAATTTTTAGTCTACTGAGGGGGAATAGGCATTGTCGTGCCCTCTTCACGACTGTCTTGTCTGTGTTTGGACCATTGTAGTTTGTTGGTGATGTGGACACCAAAGAACTTGAAGCTCTCTCCTTTACCTGTAGTCCACGATCATCTCATTTGTCTTGATCAGAAGTTGTTGTCCTAGCACCACACTGCCAGGACTCTGACCTCCTCCCTATAGGCTGTCATCGTTGTCGGTGATCAGGCCTACCACCGGTGTGTCATCGGCAAACTTAATGATGGTGTTGGAATCATGCTTGGCCACGCAGTCATGGATGAACAGGGAGTACAGGAGGGGACTAAGCACACATCCCTGAGGGACCCCTGTGTTGAGGATCAGCAAGGCAGATGTGTTGTTGTCTATCCTTACCACCTGGGGGCGGCCCGTCAGGAAGTCCAGGATCCAGTTGCAAAGTGTTTAGTCCCATGGTCCTTAGCTTGGTGATGAGCTTTGAGGGCACTATGGTGTTGAATGCTGAGCTGTTGTCAATGAACAGCATTCTCACGTAGGTTTTCCTGGGATGATGGTGTTGATGTGAGCCATGACCAGCCTTTCAAAGCACTTCATGGCTACAGACGTGAGTGCTACGGGTCGGTAGTCATTTAGGCACGTTAACTTTCCATTATTGGGCACAGGGACTATGGTGGTCTGCTTGAAACATGTAGGTATTACAGACTCGGTCAGGGACAGTTTGAAAATGTCAGTGAAGACACTTGCCAGTTGGGCAGTGCATGCTCTGAGTACATGTCCTGCGGCCTTGTGAATGTTGACCTTTTTAAAGGTCTTACTCACATCGGCTATGGAGAATGTGATCACTAAGTTGTCCGGAACAGCTGGTGCTCTCATGCATGCTTCAGTGTTGTTTGCATCGAAGCGCACATAGAAGTCATTTCGCTCGTCTGGTAGGCTCGTGTCACTGGGCAGCTCGCAGCTGGGCTTCCCTTTGTAGTCCGTAATAGTTTGCAAGCCCTGCCACGTCCGACAAGCGTCAGAGCCGGTGTAGTAGGATTCAATCTTAGTCCTGTATAAAACGCTTTGCCTTTTGTCAAACGGCAGTCAAGCATCAATCATCATGTCACCAGAATAAGACCCTCAATATTTATTGGAAAGGAGAATCAAGCTCATCATCTTGCACTTTCACCACCCTGTGAAGTTCATCATAACTTATTTAATCTGTAGCCTAATAAAATGCATGCTTTCACACACCATATCATCGCGTGACTCCAAGTTTAATTCGATATGATGGTTATTATATCAATATTTGAGCATAAAGGCATTTCCACCACCATTTCTCGCATAATACATTTTATCGACACAAACATACCACCATGTCGAACATACAAATTATCTGTTGCCATTTATAAAATGGTACCTAAATGTCCTGTTTCCATCACAGATGTCGTGATTTTTTAAAATACGGTATGACTTTACTCGCATTAAAACTGTGGATGGAAACGTGGTTAGTGATTCACATTGCTCTGCTCTGCTCTCTGTCCCAACTCATCTAATGGATGCTCTGCTCTCTGTCCCAACTCATCTAATAGATGCTCTGCTCTCTGTCCCAACTCATCTAATGGATGCTCTGCTCTCTGTCCCAACTCATCTAATGGATGCTCTGCTCTCTGTCCCAACTCATCTAATGGATGCTCTGCTCTCTGTCCCAACTCATCTAATGGATGCTCTGCTCTCTGTCCCAACTCATCTAATAGATGCTCTGCTCTCTGTCCCAACTCATCTAATGGATGCTCTGCTCTCTGTCCCAACTCATCTAATAGATGCTCTGCTCTCTGTCCCAACTCATCTAATAGATGCTCTGCTCTCTGTCCCAACTCATCTAATAGATGCTCTGCTCTCTGTCCCAACTCATCTAATAGATGCTCTGCTCTCTGTCCCTACTCATCTAATATATGCTCTGCTCTCTGTCCCAACTCATCTAATAGATGCTCTGCTCTCTGTCCCAACTCATCTAATGGATGCTCTGCTCTCTGTCCCAACTCATCTAATGGATGCTCTGCTCTCTGTCCCAACTCATCTAATAGATGCTCTGCTCTCTGTCCCAACTCATCTAATGGATGCTCTGCTCTCTGTCCCAACTCATCTAATAGATGCTCTGCTCTCTGTCCCAACTCATCTAATGGATGCTCTGCTCTCTGTCCCAACTCATCTAATAGATGCTCTGCTCTCTGTCCCAACTCATCTAATAGATGCTCTGCTCTCTGTCCCAACTCATCTAATGGATGCTCTGCTCTCTGTCCCAACTCATCTAATAGATGCTCTGCTCTCTGTCCCTACTCATCTAATAGATGCTCTGCTCTCTGTCCCAACTCATCTAATAGATGCTCTGCTCTCTGTCCCAACTCATCTAATGGATGCTCTGCTCTCTGTCCCAACTCATCTAATGGATGCTCTGCTCTCTGTCCCAACTCATCTAATAGATGCTCTGCTCTCTGTCCCAACTCATCTAATAGATGCTCTGCTCTCTGTCCCAACTCATCTAATGGATGCTCTGCTCTCTGTCCCTACTCATCTAATAGATGCTCTGCTCTCTGTCCCAACTCATCTAATGGATGCTCTGCTCTCTGTCCCTACTCATCTAATGGATGCTCTGCTCTCTGTCCCAACACATCTAATAGATGCTCTGCTCTCTGTCCCAACTCATCTAATGGATGCTCTGCTCTCTGTCCCAACTCATCTAATGGATGCTCTGCTCTCTGTCCCAACTCATCTAATGGATGCTCTGCTCTCTGTCCCAACTCATCTAATAGATGCTCTGCTCTCTGTCCCAACTCATCTAATAGATGCTCTGCTCTCTGTCCCAACTCATCTAATAGATGCTCTGCTCTCTGTCCCAACTCATCTAATGGATGCTCTGCTCTCTGTCCCTACTCATCTAATAGATGCTCTGCTCTCTGTCCCAACTCATCTAATGGATGCTCTGCTCTCTGTCCCTACTCATCTAATGGATGCTCTGCTCTCTGTCCCAACACATCTAATAGATGCTCTGCTCTCTGTCCCAACTCATCTAATAGATGCTCTGCTCTCTGTCCCAACTCATCTAATAGATGCTCTGCTCTCTGTCCCAACTCATCTAATAGATGCTCTGCTCTCTGTCCCAACTCATCTAATGGATGCTCTGCTCTCTGTCCCAACTCATCTAATGGATGCTCTGCTCTCTGTCCCAACTCATCTAATAGATGCTCTGCTTTCTGTCCCAACTCATCTAATAGATGCTCTGCTCTCTGTCCCAACTCATCTAATAGATGCTCTGCTCTCTGTCTTTATCAAAGCCCATACTAGACTCTTTCTGTTGTTATCCGCTCTGTGGAAATATAGGTTACGGCTCTCTCTCGAGTCACAGACATCACATATTGCCTTGACAAATTGGATGAGAGTGTGTGTGTGTGTGGGCGTACGTGCGTGTGCACGTGTGTGTCTGTGTCTGTTTGAGCATGTTTGTGTGTGTGTGTGAATTCTAGTTCAGAGTCGCACTGTTTCATCTGTCAAATAGCCTCAGAAGCCACATCATCGAGCCTGAGATTCAACAACAACAAAAGAGGCTGATTCTCCCTGACTCCTCTGCCTCTCACTGCTGTGCTGTGGCTCTGCCAGGATTACTGCAGATTGGACAACTAAGAGACAAACTGGAGCTGTTCTCTGTGTTTGTCTCTCTGCCGATGGGATATATAGCTTGTTTCAATTGTTTGTATTATAGTGCTTTCGTGTGTGTGTGTGTGTGTGTGTGTGTGTGTGTGTGTGTGTGTACACACATTTTCATCTGTTTATCTGTTTTTCCACCCTCTCTTCTCTTACAATATATCCTCTTTTCTCTCTAATCTGTTGTCCTCTTCTCTGTGTTGTAGGGTGGAGCTGCTGTGATCTGAGGCACCATCCCTACATGCCTGTACCAGTCTAAGGACTCCAGTAGTAGCTTTTAACCACCACCTCCACACTACCACAGAACCATAGGGTCCAACCCTGGCCTCTGCTCTGAGGAACCACCTAACCACCCTCCACACACATAGATGGTTCTAGAAGGTGAGTCTCTGTCTGCCACCTCACTCCTGTTGGTATACTCTGAAGATGCTTTCCTTCCTTCCTTCCCTACTTCCTTCCTTCTTTCCCTACTTCCTTCCTTCCTCCCCTAC